>NC_041393.1:718150420-718165496 GCF_002162155.2 Triticum dicoccoides | reverse complement strand
CAACCAGAGATAGCTAATGAGGAAAAAGGAAAAGAAGATAAATGACTAAAAGACTTAAATATTATCAATCCAGGATGACATGCCATCCTTAAGACTAGGTTTAACTCTCAGCATGGTTAATTTGAAGGTTCTGATAAAGTCATGTCTGCATTCATAGATTGAACATGGAATCCATTCCAATATCAGACCATTTTTTTGATTCCATATGCTCCAACATCCCACTATCATAACTTCCATGAAATGATTAAGTTGATATCTTTGTTTAGCTTCAATTATCATATCATGAAATTCCAAATCCGAGTTCCATTCAAAACTAATGTTCCACCAAAATCCTTGGCTAAATGGGCATGAAAAGAGTAGGTGCATTCTGTCTTCCATATCTTCAACATTGCATAAGACACACCTAGTCGAATCAAGGTGCATATTCTTCCTGGTTAGTAAATCGCAAGTATTTATCCTGTCATTGAACATTAACTAGCAAAAAAATTTGTGCTTTGGTAGGCAGTATGATTTCTATATCCACTTGAAGGTCTCAACAACATCATCATTTCTCATTAAATAATTATAAATCCTCTTGGTCATATTAGAATTTCTGCCCCGGGAGAAATTCCAGGTATCATGATCATTATTGTTTCTGATGTTGTATAACTGACCAGATAGAAGGTGAAACTATTGGTGAGCAATAATAGATAGTGGAAGCTGAAATAAACTGTAATGATTTTCAACTTCTTTGGCAGCCCTGGTAGATATTTTTTCCTGCAAGTTGAAAGAGTGAAGGTCAGGGTATTTAAGCTTCATAGTCTCTCCATTCCAGTTGTCATCCCATAGCATAGAGGAGTTTCCTGATTTAACCTCACATGAAGTCATATCTCTAAACATATTAAACATTTTCATACAATCCTTCCACCCAAAAGAGCCTTTATTGTTGCTGGATTGTGGGACATCATTGTTTTGGTAGTAAGCCTCCCATATAAGTTTGACCCAAGGAACATCAATCTTATTGTAGAATTTATAAAGATGCTTAATAAGGAGGGCTTTATTTTGCTCTCTTTAAGTTTAGGACACCTAGCCCTCCTTGCTTCTTTGGCTTGCAAATCATATCCCAGCTAGCCAGACATTTGCCTTTCTTGTTAATCTCCTTTCCATACCAGAGGAAATTTCTACTAGATTTTTCCACAGGATCCAGTATGGTGAAGTGAACTTTAAGTGAGCACATAGCAAATATGGGCATGGAAGCAACAACAGAGTTGACATATGTAAGTCTGCCAGAGTGGTTCATAAATCTTGCCACACCTGGTATATTCAAATCACACACAATGAGTGCATGCTAGCTGATTAAATGAGCCAAGCATTTCCACCCATAAAAAGTGTAAGCATGCAAGGAAAGATCTTGCAGCTCAAACATGGGTGAAAACGATAACTCGAGATATCAAAGGGCCGTACTCAATATCCAGGTATTAGAGAATAATTAATGTGAGTTTTACTCTACAAAAGACGTTGCCGGTGGTGAAACTCAAAAATATATACAAACTGTTTACGAATTTTCTGAAAACAATTATATCAACAAGCTATATGAGGTAAGAGATCATCATTATGCCCTACCAATCTTCTCTGGACAATCAAACTCCCCTATAAATTATAAACATATAAATCATTTATATTAGCCAACAGTGCACTCATTTTCTTTTTTACAGTAAACAACCAAATTCTGGAAACCAAAAAGACGTTACCATATTTTGGTAAAGAAGCTAAAACCTAACATCACTATTTATTCTGGAATAGCACGCCCATGATCACAAGATTCACATGGTGATGAAACTTCTCATGTATGCCTATGTTTCTCTTAATTTTAGACGACCACATTTTTTTTACATTCATACCAAGGCAGAAAACATGCCTGTAGTCTTAAAAACGATTGTGTAAACCAAGTAAATTTGTTTATACCGTTGTGTCAAATCAGAAGTAATTATAACTACGAATTTCAACAACTAATGTGTTTTGTTTACATGGCACTATGACACTCAAGAGGATATACATTTATATAACATCGGAGTGGCAAATCACTTGTTACCACTACATAAACCTGGAAATATCGGAGTCGACTTCAAGACCCTTGCATTTTTATTTTATTTTTTGCAAAAGAAGTCCCTTGCATATGGCTCCTATATCATAACATCATAAATCGAAAATAACACTTGCTAGCTACTCTCATAACACAAGAAGTCCTACGATTACAAAACAATTCTTGTAGTCCATTCTTTCATAGTAAACGGAATCTGAATTATAGTTGCCAACACTCCTGCATAACAGTGCCAGGAGTCCAGTAAAGTAGCAGGAATATCACTATTTTTTTACATCTATAGCATAAATACGTACAAGGAAAATAATCTAGATCCATGGCATTAAAGTGGCAATAATATAGCAGCCTTTTGATTTTCAGTAGAACTGGTAGCAATGACACATGGAATATTCCTACAAAAACGCACACAGATGAAGCACTCCAGAGATAACAATTGGCCAACATGTAGAACAAAGTAGCACATCAGAAAACTGAAGAGCACCTGAATAGAGAAAGAGTGGTGACACTCGATTTCCTTGCTATCACCATGCCATTGCAAGGACGCGCACCAACCATGTTGTGGAGCAAATTGAACAAAATGAAGAACTCACCCATAGATGCATATGAACCTGAGCGTTTGAATCTCTTGTTCGGGCTGTAATGACAAATAGGATAATGCCAAGAGGTTAGGATTTTAGACACCTCTACCAAAGGAGGAGAAGATACAAGAGAATTTGTAGATTTCTTTTGTTGATAATGACAAACCAGAATTATAGAGCCGAGAATATATGGAATCACTCAGAACCCAAGAGGAGGCAGGGCCATCCGGCATGGTGGAGGTGAATTCCAGTGGGTGAGGCGCAACAAGTTGAGTCGTTGTACATGGATGGCAAGGCGGCGGTGAATCGGGGTCGTGGCGTGTCGGGTGACGCGGTGGGCGACGACACGTTGGTGCCCGGAACAAGGCACAACTCCTCCTCGCATGTCCCGACGGTGGCTCGCGTGGCAACGATAGCCGCCTCGCGCGTCCCAGCGGTGTCATCTCGCTGGCAGCGGCGGGCGGCTTGCACACTCTCAGGGATTTTCTCGCTGGCATTATAATCATACAGCACATTCCTTAACCCCCACATCAGTTCATGAGTAACCTGTCGTCAAAGCAATCAATTTTCTAGGAATAAAAGATGTTACTGATACGTTAGCAGTGACCATTAATTCATGGAAAGAGAAAGGCACAGACAAACTACTAAAACGATATCAGGAAGCCTCTTACCAAGACCATCCTTGAGCGCAAGCACAACAGACTTCTTATTGACCTCTACGAACTCATGCAAACTCATAACCTGGTAAGAAAGTAACATAGTATTATTAGAGAAAACTTACAAATGAAGCACAGTAACCTTGCATTTCTCCAACAGATTATTTTGCTGTGTAAGATATTTTGGATGTACCTTTTAGTTGCAAGCTCCCTAACTCTTTAATGCCAGTGATAATATATATAGATTATGATCAAGCCTGATTCCTGAGTGCAAATTAAATAAGAGAACACAACCAAAGCAAACGCTAATGAAAGCATGGTAGATAGAATCAGAAATACTAACTTTTGTAGCAAAGCTCTTCTTGATAAACAATGACCATATACTCTGTAATAACAAAGTGAAGCATCATAAGAAGCAGAATGGAAGTGACTGACATGCAAGGACGGTTTGGAAATGGTTGTATACAAGTCTCTGGTCCAGAAGTTGCAGGCCCGTAAACACTGAAGTAGGCAAAACCCCTCGGAGTCTCCAGTATCGTGGTCGAAACAAAACCAGGTGCCATCACCTTTCTGGTCCAGCTAAAAAGAGCACGGCAAAATAAGGGTTAACACAACAGAATAACAGAAAATAGAAGGAAAATTACTCCAACATAAATATTCCCAAGGCCGTGAATCCCCGGTAGATTCAGGGATGTGCTGCTCACCTAGGGAAACCCTTATTGGTCCTCTTTTCTAGGGATACAGTCGGATGCGTCCGCACCGTCCGCATGCCTCCATGCGTCCGAAATTGCACTAATATTCATTACTTATCATGGTAGTTCTACTTACAACTTTGATATTTGCTTGTACTTGATTTGTTGAATTTGGCCGAAGGCCTGACAGTCGTCTTTTTTATTGGATCTGGCAAGCAGGGATCTATGTTCATGAAGACCAAAAAGACCGTCAGCAAGACCCCGCCTTCTGCTCAGCCGGCCCCATTGGTTGAACCGACTATGCGGGTCGCTTCCGTGGCTCCCTAGGCTGCCAACATTATTGCACTGGAGGGATCCGGCGACCAAAGACACATGCTCACGAAGAAGTCCCACGACTCCCACCCGAGCCCAAGGATGTGGACCATGTCCCATCCATGGAGAGAGAGCGAGAGAGAGAGAGAGAGAGAGAGAGAGAGAGAGAGAGAGAACCTCGGGGCAGCGCCTGCTGCCCCCTTAGAAGATTTTTTTGACCATCTATTGCGACACTAACTGCCCCACCGACTGCTTCCCAGGTTGCCCCACCGACTGCTGCCTACCGGCTCCACCGATTCTTTGGGTAGACTTGATTGATTTTGTGTCTTTTGGATGAAGTATATGCATCTTATAATTTGAATTGTACGATTAGACAAACTTGAACTATTCAAAAAATTGGTGAAATACCATGCAATTGTTTGAAATGTGTATCTCACAAAGGATGGAAGAATTAGTTTAAAAAAATAGAGAGTTAAATATAGATGTTCGGTTAGGTTGCAGCCACATTTTAACGCCTAATATTTCAAGCATTAAAGTTTGACAGATCATTTGAGGAGTTACAGGATAAGGGTTTGGTTAGAGACGCCCTAAGCAGATGATGAGCTACAAGAAAACAAAAGAATAAGGCACTGGCAAATCTCAAAAAAGATGAAACATCCAACCATTCATTAGATAAACCATACTCTCATTAGAGAGCTTCATTACCTAATGATGTTCATGGGGATACACAAAGGATCTGAAGGATCCGAAAGCCATACATGTATCCCTTCACAAAGAGAGGCACAACTAGACTGCCCACAGTGTTAATTACAATTGCTATGACGAACTCAAGCCGGACAGCCAAGCCTTTGCCACCGGGATTGTTTCAGAAAAATCAGAGCTTCACAAAGTTCAGAACTAACAAGAGCCCAGATGCTTCTTGCCATATATATATATTGCACTCAATCAACTAGTATCGCCAGGAATCAACTTGCACCTTGCATATGTTCACAAGATGACACAGATTCTGCTAAAACAGAAGTGACACAAAGATGAATCTTCAATCCATCATATAGGGTGTAGTGCAGCAGTTAGAAAAGAGAGGATAATTCCAAGTTTAAGCTACTGAGCTATCTCACAGAGCCGTTTGGTTCATCCAACCACAGCTGTATAAGCACTAAGAGCGGTAAGGGGAGCATTCACTGCAGATAATTTTACTACCGCTGAAAACATGCAATGTCATCGTCACAATGAAACAGCGCAAAATGGGAACTGAAACCATCGGCTTAACATGATAGTCGGCTTCGAGTAATTGACTCACAACATAGGTAGAGTGCATTAATTCAATAGTCAAACAGCATAGGAACCACAATAGATACAACTGAGCACCTTATATATAACCAGTACAGTACACCGGCAAAAGAACACGCCAGATGATCAGTTGAAGCAACCAAGCAAAGTCCTGAGACCTTGTCAATGTGCACCATGAATCCACAGACTTAGGATGATCTTGTCAATGCGCACCACAGGATCAAGAGACCCAAGGATGAGAATCATGTTGACGGGCAATTTTGGCTGCTGTGCATTAACCCTTAAGAGGAAACAAATAGAAACAAGCTCAAGTCAGTATCAAAAAAGAATGGGAACAGAGGGGAGACTCCCCCTGTATTATTCTTATATGCTGCCAAATAAAACATAATATGATGAGAGCAGAAAGAAACCCGAAGGCCAATGAAAAACTTAGATGGGACAAACTTTAGGTTATCTGGAAACTGTATTATTATTTTATTTTATTTTTGAGAACTGGGACCTGTATTTTTGCTACTGAATACAGATGCAAAACCAGAAATAAAACGGAATACACACTGACAGCAGAAAGGAATACAAACTAATTGCTGAATAAAGTTTAAATCAAACTAAAATTTGTACCAAACCCCAAGGTCGATGAATTCAGTTTGGTTGTGAAGAAGATTCTGAAATGCAAAAGAGCAATTTAGGTAAGGAAGCCTGAGTAAAAATACGTTATTTTTCTTATCATCCAATCCACCATTCAGTTTCAGTTTCTATAAGAAAAGACATGAGCATCTGAGCACACAAATTTGGCAGAAATATAAAATGTTTAATTAGCTAATAAATTAGACCTGCACAACCAAACTATATAATTGGCATGTCAACTCCACATATTCAACAAATCAGTCAAATCTTACACATCGATTAACAGTTACTTCCTCCGTCTCATAGAAGGACTATAATTTTGTCTCAAGTCAAATGGTGCAAAATTTGAACAAACTTATATAAGAAAAATTATCAACAACTACAATACAAAATTAGTATCACTATGGCCTTTTTACAAACTTGGTAAAACTTTGCACCGTTTGTCTTAGGAGAAAATTTATAAGCCTTCTTTCGGAAACCGAGGGAGTATATCTGTGTTTCATTAGCAAGATACTAATAATGCATGCCAAATATATCTCACCAGAGCTGTGATAAACATCACATTCCACAGAGGACCATGCCTTGAAGATGTTGTCTATCTTTGCGCATCCATCATTACTTGCCGAGGTCTCCTCGGATAGCTTGACAATCATTCTTTTCAGTGTCGGTGCACATCCAAGTACCAATTCCAATAAATCAAACTCATGATCCGCTCCGTCGAATCCATTGAACTCCACTTCTTCGAGAGCATCCAAGGATATAGTCTGGGACCTCCAGTTCGACTCACAAGGACAGTATGGCAGGCATACTTCTTTCAACTAAAACAAAAAATGAACATATATGAATAACCACACAAATACACAATGTATTATTGGGTTATATAATCAGAGCTGAGAATTACCGCTGATCTCTGTAGGACGACCTTAAGCCTCCGCATAGCAGTACGGATTCGATTCATTCCAAGAAGATGAAACACCAATGCTCCAAAAGCATGCCTCGTCGATGTGAGATGAAGCTCTAAACCAGAGAAAGCAGCAACCATATGTTTCTCGATCTCCTGCTTAAAGTGGCTCTCCTGAGCGCGAAAGAAGCCAGAGTACTGAAAAAACAATTTGCCACGATATAGATAGATATCATTCACAAAATTAGTTTAGTCAGAGCCTTGGAGCAGATTGAACAGTAAAAGGGACGCACCGCACAGGCATAAATGCACAGCGACGATGGCTCTCCTTGTATCTCCGCCGACTGTAGCTGCACCTTGTTGAGGCTCCAAACACCAAACACAATACGCGGTCCCAAGTATAGGCAGTGCCACGAGACCTTCTCCACCATTGGTGCCAAGACGGAGATGCTGAGGTCCACCGCCGTCAATGAGATGGCCAACTGCTTAAGAGCGGGAGCAACGATGTCGACATGTCGTGTCACACTGGTCTCACAGCAGACGACAAGCTCCTGGAGCGACGGCGAGTTGACCCTAATGTCGCGGGCCGTGCTGAGGTGGAGCGTGCGCACGCGCGGGCAGCAGGAGAGCAAGGCGTCGAGGTCGGTACTGCAACGCACCAGGGACAGCGTCTCAAGTGCGGGGAAATCGGCGCCGGCCGGCAGGGCCAGGGTGATGGGGGAAAGGTCCAGCGCGATAGAGGTGGCGCGGTGGAAGCAAGGCAGATCGACAGCGAGGGAACGGTCGATTAAGCCGGCGGGGAGGCGGAAGTCGAGCTTCTCCGGTTCGAGCCGCGCGGCGGCGCGGAGCAGCGAGTTGATGGGGACGCCGGCGCTGTCTGTCCGGTGCTCCGTGGCCGTGGGGACGGGTCCACGCTGCTGCTTGATGGGGACGCGGATCTTGAGGAGGGAAACCGCAGGCGGAGTGACGCGGCCGAGCGCCTCCTCGAGCGAGGGGAGGGCCACGCCGCGGAAGACGATCTGGCGGAGGCTGGGCCAGAGGCCGAGCCACCGGTGGGAGAGGACTCCCGTGCGGGCGGCGGCGGCGGCGCAGGGGAGGCGGGCGAGGACAAGGAGGAGCACGTCGTCGGGGAGGCCGCTGATGAGGTCCGCTCCGTCGCCTGGGCCATCTGGCTCCGGGGTGGAACTCCGGCGAGGCCCCGAACTCGCCTCCATCGACGCCCGGATCTCACCTCCGACGGCAGTGACAAGGAAACCCTAGAATTATGCTACCGGGTGGGGACTAAACTGATGGCTGTGGACTGGCGGACGACCACTACTCTGAGCAAGTACGAGGGTTCAACCAACATTCCACTTATGGTCCTTTCTCTTTTAGAACAAGCCCGGCCCAGAATGTCTGCTATGTCTGATTTTCTTACCAGAAAAAAAAAACTACTCTATGAAGCTCGCCGTCTTGACTCGGCCTCCGGTGTGTGCTAGGAAGAAGATGAGGGGGTGAGCGACGCGGCTATGAGATTTCACATGTGTTAGACGGTTAATGAGTGTCCCAACAGCATTAGAAGAACACCTTATCTGGACATGACGGCAATGAATCTAAGGACGTCGGCAAATTTGGCAGCAAAGGAGGTCATGGGATGAGGAGCGAGGAAGCGTCAAGGAGTCGGAGGAAGAAGAAGAGCCGCACAACATTGCATCTAAGACTAGAATTTGTCGTCACACATTGCCGTGGCGCCCTTTTAAAAATACGCAACCATTTTCCTGAGCCCTTGGATCAAAATCGAATGGCGATCCTTTGGGTTGACACCTAACTATCATTATCTCAATCTCACTCCATGTATAAAAGGAAGACGGCAACAACAACAAAAAACTCAACTGAAAATCCGCTCATTCCATTAACCAAAGAGCGAGACAGAGTAGGTTTCTACCTCTTTTTTTTCACGTACCCCACTTCCCCTAGGTCTCCTAGGGTTCGCCATATCCTCTGGCGGCGAAGGCCTGAGTCCACCATAGATCGCCGATCTCCGGTGATTCCCCACGTCAACCCCAGTGAGATTGGATTGTGGCCGAGCCCACGCACGTGAGTACCCCTCCCAGGCGACATGGCGGAGACGGGATCGGGATCGGCCCCGCCTAGGGCTGCAGCCGGTGGCGGCATGTACAACAAAGATTACCACCATGATTCCTCCTTGGAAGATCGATTTGTGGGTCTGATTATACATGGAGAAGAGGAAGAAGAGTTGGATCTGTCAGAAGAAATAGAAGGACTGATTGAGGAAACACGCTGGATCGGGATCTTTAGGGTTCACACCCAAAAACCCTTCAACCATGTGGCCTTATTCAAATCGATGCGAAATGCCTGAGTGTCTGCTCAGGGTGTTACCTTCAAAATCAGGGGCAGCAACCTGTTCTTGGCCCAATTTTTGTGTTTGGGCGACTGGAACCGCGTGATGAACGGAGGCCCGTGGGAGTTCCGTGGTGCGCCAGTGGTGATCGCGGAATATGATGGCATACCGAATGTCAAGACTACAAATTGGATCGAATTCTACTGTGGACTCGCATCAGGGGTATCCCAGAGGGGCTCATGAAGAACACTGAGCTAGCGACAAAGATCGCGAGGAAAGTAGGCATCCCGCCCATAAAAGTAATTGTTAATGAGGGTCCGATAAACCCTACTAACTATCTACGAGCCAGGGTGTTCATCTTGCTAGATACTCCGCTCGTATGTTTTGTGCCACTGAAATTGAAAGAGAAAAGGAAGTAGTACCCTGTGGAATACGAGAAACTGCAAGATTTTTGTGATTTCTGTGGACTTGTTGGACATGTTGTGACCGAATGCGGGGATGGAATATATAAGTCGGAGGATTGTGAGTGGGGCAGTTGGTTACTTGTTATCTTTGACAGACCAGGAGGCAGACAAGGAGATGGAAGAGGAATGGGGCAGAATGGTGATGGTGCTGGCAGGGGCGGCGGCTTTGGCAAAGGGAGAGGGGAACCCTGGTGCCCCCAACCCACAAGAAGGGCTGGCCATGGACATAGATGCTAAGAACCCCAATGGTGTGATCGTACTCACTGCCTAGAAAAGGCTCATATCACAGGATGGCACCGTTGCTTCAGCGCCGATGTCTCCTCAAATACCTCCAGCTAGCTTTGTTAATGACAAAGTTCACTTGTTGGAGAACGTTGCCACGGAACCAGTGGACGAGAGTCTGCTTAATACTCCACCGAAACTTTAATATTTGAAAAGGTTGAGATCTAAAACTAGCAACTCGGGTCAAGGAACAAATGACACATTGACGACTCCCCTCAAGGGTTATCGCCGAAACCAATGAAAACCATCTATTGGAACTGTCGCGGTATGGCCAGTACCGTGGTAGTAATGGCACTTATGGACATCCAAAAGCAATGGGGCCGGATGTGTTTTTTCAGTCCGAAACACATTTGAACACAGCGAGGGTGGAAAATTGATGGGAAAACTTAAGATGGACCATGAGGAAGTGGTGGAAAGTGTTGCGGCAAGTGGTGGTCTTTTAGTCCTTTGGCGCAATCCTGTTGTGTTGGAAGTAATGGGAAAAACAAAGAATTTCATCGATGTAAGGATGGGAACTTCATTGGATGAGAAGTGGAGAGATTAACAGGTTTTTATGGTGAACCCAAATGGGAGGATAGATCACTCACATGGAACTACAATCTGTACCTTCAGGCATCTCTACCATGGGTTGTCATAGGCGATTTTAATGAGATTTTATACTCTCATGAAAAGGAGGGAGGTGCAGCCGTGCAGCACGACCTGTACGTATGATGCAAAATCTCCGCAACGCCCTAGTGGATTGCGAACTAGATGACATGGGTTATACCGGTGAACAATTTACATAGAGAAGGCGACGCATCAGGGAACGTTTGGATCGAGTTGTTTGTAATGCGGGCTTCCAGAAGTGTTAGGAGAAACAACAAGATTCGAATGTGTTTTTTTCACCTCCCTTGTGGTTTTAGTTCAAAGTCCATCAATCTATGCTAGTATTTACTAAATTACTTTTGAAATACAATATATTCTGAATTTTTATTTGTACACAAGGCCCCCATTTTGTCGTCTCACCCCAGGGCCCCGAATATGTATGGACCGGCCCTGATCATGCTAGCTACATACAGTGCATCTCGACGTAAAGTATCTCGCTGTGTCAGGACGACTTGGGGCAGGAACCAAGTTCGTCAGCGAGCTTTGTCTGTCATCGTCGTTCGTCGTCGGTCGTGTATCACCGTCGCCGGAAGTACTCGGCGCTGGGACTGGGTCGTACATCCATGTGATGTAGCCTCCAAGATTCCTGAGCCGCGAGAGCTATAACTAGCCTCACCGATTCCATCCCTGTGACTGGAGCGAACACTTCCTCGAAGTCTACACCTTGCTCTTGCACGTATCATTTGGCTACAAGCTTTGCCTTATACTTCACCAAGTTTCCTTCGGCATCTTTTTTGACTTTGTACACCCACTTGAGCCCTACGATTTTATGGTCGTTGGGTGGATCCACGAGCTCCCATGTTTTGTTTTCTTGGATCGATCCCAACTCCTCGTCCATAGCACAACGCCAACACTCCTCCGTATTTGCATCTTCAAATTTCGTCAGTTCCTCGACGCGAAGCAGACACCGCCATTCTCTTCCTTTTATTTTTACAGGATTTACTTTTGGAAGCGCTTCCTTTGGATATAAATCCACCACTGGTTGAAGACGCTAAGCAGACCGAGTAACTGAATCATGGTCATGTACATCAGGTACTATGCCATTTGCTGAACGTACTGCAGAGGTACACATGGATTTGCATGACTGGGATCGAACAGTACTCAAGTCACCACAGCGCCGACTGAACAGCTTTAAGGAGGAGCTAGAAAAACTGTGATCGGGCCCACTTACTGACGAGTCGGCAGATCGGCAGAGACATCTACTAACTGAGATTGAGGAAACAATGGAAAAAGAGGAAATATACTGGGTGCAAAGGGCTCGCACGAACTGGCTTAAATTCGGCGATCGCAATACAATTTTTTTCAATAATTTTGCAACAACCAGAAAAAAAGATAAACTTCATCCGGCGTCTTATGGATGCAAACGGTGATTGGAAGGAGGATAATGAGGCTATGAGAGCTCTGATTGACAGCTACTTCCAGAACTTGTTCACGGCAGAGGTACATGTCGTGAACCAGGAAGTACTCGAGAAGGTTAAACCAAGAGTAACACCATACATTGAGGAGGAAGTGAAGAGAGCGTTGTTCAGCATTGACGATCTAAAGGCTCCTGGGTCATATGGCTTACACGCAATATTTTATAAAAAGTTTTGGCATTTAATCGGGGATGATCTTACAAAAGAAGTATTGTATGCTGTGAGTAGTGGGGTCATCCCAGAGGGATGGAACACAACCACGATAGTGCTGATTCCCAAAGTTGATACGCCGGAGAATGTCTCACAATTTAGGCCAATAAGCCTCTGTAATGTTGTTTACAAAGTAATAGCGAAGATGCTAGCAGCTAGGCTAAAGATTTTTCTTCCTGATATTATTAGTGAGACACATAGCGTTTTTGTTCCAGGGCATATCATTACTGATAATGTAATTGTGGCTTACGAGTGTTTACATACCATGAAGAAGAAGAAGAAGAAAGGAAAAGTTGGCCATGTGCTGTGAAGTTGGACATGCACAAGGCGTATGACTGCGTTGAGTGGGTCTTTCTGGAGGCGATATTGCAAAAACTTGGTTTTGACATGTGGTGGGTTCAAGTTTTTATGAAATGTGTCAAATCCGTTCAATACAAGGTCAGATTCAACTCGGATGAAACAGATGTTTTCGTTCCTTCTAGAGGCCTTAGGCAGGGGGGTCCTTTCCCCCTACCTATTTCTCTTGTGTGCGGAAGGCTTGTCCGCATTAATTGCTCATGAGGAGTCCAGGTGTGTCGTGACTGCCCTTTCATATATCCCACTTACTTCTTGTTGATGATTCTTTGATCCTCATGAAAGCAAATGCTATGAATGATATTACTCTGAAGAGAATTCTAGATGACTATTGTGATGCTTCAGGACAAATGGTTAGCTCTGCAAAATCTTCTATTTATTTCAGTCCTAATACAAGTGTGGATGATAAGGTAGATGTTTTTCAAATCCTGGATATTATGACTGAATCAATATCAGATAAATACTTGGGGTTGTCGTCTATGATTGGTGTTGATAGAGTTGATTGCTTTAAACACCTTATAGAAAGAATACAGAAACTTGTTAATGGCTGGAAGGAAAGAACCTTATCATATGGAGGGAAAGAGGCCTTAATCAAAGCGGTGGCTCAAGCCATCCCGACCTATGCGATGGGGTATTCAAATTTCCAATGAAAATCTATAAGGGAATCACTGTTGCTATATCGCACTTTTGGTGGGGTGACGGAGAGAACTAGCGGAAAATGCATTGGTTTGCTTGGTGGAAAATGTGTGCCCCGAAGAGTTGGGGAGGTATGGGATTTCATGATATCCATAGTTTTAGTTTGGCTATGTTAGCCAAACAATGTTGGCGCCTCATTGATAATTATGATTCCTTATGTGCACGAGTTCTCATAGTCAAATACTACCATAGTCAAATAGTACCCCTGAGGTGATTTGTTGAACTGTGCACTAAAGAAGGGATCTTCATGTGTTTGGGAGAGTATTTGAGCAGGGATTCAAACATTCAAGAAAGGATGCATTTGAAGGGTTGGCAATGGCATGAAAATTAATATATGGGAAGATTGTTGGATCCCTAGTAGTAATTCAAGGAAGATAATAATTTTGAGGGGCAACTGTGTGCTCATAAACCCAGTCACTGGGGACTGCTACGAGGAGCTGATACGAGACAATTTTTTGAGTATAGATGCAGATAGGATTCTGCGAATCCCGATCTTCCAGCATGAAATGGAGGACTTCGTTGCTTGGCATCTTACCAAGTCGGGTGTTTGGAGGATGTATGGAGGTGCCTTGGCGTACATGAAATAATGGCTACAGTAGCTGCACCTGGACGTACAGGAGTAGAAATCATGGAAATCTTTCTCGATGACCCAGAACATAAGAAGCAATGTATGAGCATTGTTGAACTACCAGAGCTGATGGCGGTGATGAGCTGGTATCTATGGTGGCATCAAAGACAAATTGTTAAGCAGGAAGAGGTCCAAACACCGGCCCATTGGGGCACTCTGTTTGAATTTTTCATGTGCGGCTAGTAAACCTACAGCGACACCAAGACTGAATCATTGGAGGAGGCCCCTGGTGGGTCAGTTGGCACTTAATGTCGATGTTGCTTTCTCGGATGAGGACAACACTGGTGCAGGTGGAGCAATTATTCGTGACGGTAGCGGCCCTTTTCGTAGCAGCTGCCACGACGAAATTTGAACACGTCGTGGATGTGGAGTTGGCTGAAGCGGCTGCTCTTGTTGAGGGATTAGAACTTGCTGCTACTGTGGGATGCAATTCTATACTGGTCAGATGGACAATTTAATTGTGGTGGAAGCACTCTAGCAGAATTCTGGGCACTCGATGGTAGCAACTCCGATACTAGATGAATGCAGATCACTGTTACATGATTTCGGGAAGGACTTGATAGAGCATTGTAATCGTGAATTAAATATGGTAGCTCATGCGCTAGCTCAGTTTGGACGGGATGATCCACCAAGTTTGTGCTTGGACTCACCTCTGGTTTTTATTTCTGAACTATTAGCGGATGATGTAAGCGTTGTTTAATTTTGATATAGCTAGCCATGAAGGCCTTTCCCTCAAGAAAAAAAAGAGCGGCACAGAGTCGCTGGCGACCAAAGAGTGCATGAAGGGACATCTCCAGGTGATACGACTTGGGGTTCGATCAGATTTTCATATTAACTTTGGTTAAACATTTGTAGGATGACTCTTAGCATTGTATTGGGAGACCATAAACCCCAGCCACCGTCATAGG
>NC_041393.1:718141908-718150254 GCF_002162155.2 Triticum dicoccoides | reverse complement strand
CCCTGTCTAGCGGTCTCGTCGGCGGCAAGAAGAGTGAGGACCCAGCATGTTTCATTTTTCTTTTCTTTAGGTTTTGTTTCCCAAACGTCATTGGTGAGGTGGTAGTGGCGTTGGCGTGTGGAATAAGGTCTCTCTGTCCTCTCCCTACTTGATGATGCTTGATCCAGCACCGGCGAAGGGTATGTGAGAGTTTGTGTCATTATATTTGTTGGTTGTCTTCGAATCTTGACAGATGGTGTGTCTATCAAGGAGTGCAGTTGGCTGACTATCGGTGCAATAACTTCGACCTCTTCTTTCATATTGTTCTGCGAGATGGTTCGGTTTCTCCCACTCTCTGGTCCGGTAGTGATGGATTGCAAAATTGTACTGAATGAGGTGATGCTCCAAGCCAATGTATCTTCAACAAGTTCTAGATCCCGTCTAGAATGAGGAGTGGCTATTGTGGTCTTTAAAGCATGGTATGGCCTTTGCATGTGTCCCTTTCATTTACCGTTGGTTCAGTGCAATTTTTAATCTCTGGCGGGTGGCGTACAATTCGAGGAAGAAGGCTAGTATGATTTTAAATGTATTTTTTTATGGTTGTGAAGCGTCCAATTGTCTTTTCATTGTACTCGTTATTGTTTTCCTCGATAATTATCAGACTTAAGATGCCCTTGGGTGTCTTTCTTATTAAAAAAAGAGCATTGGTATTGATGGTGATTTTGTAGAGAAGGAAGATTGACCATATTCTGTAGATAGAACAAGTTCTAGTGTATTTTGTTTGGAACATTTTCATATTTGATACAACATCATATATCAAATATCACAAAATACTTAATGCAGACTGTCCAATTTTTCAAGACATTTATAGCCTAACTCGAGAGGAGAATCTGACCGTTTGGAATTCATAGTGAACACAGATGGAAAGTTCAGACAGATGCATTTTCTGTTCATACGGTAATATGATATTGCTGCAGTTTAGGAAACTGACACAATGTTATGAAATTACGAAGATTTCAAATGGTTTCATTTCCACTGGAATGTAATATACTGTAAAACACATAACCAACATACTATACACTAAATTGACGTTTGATAACGTGGAACCAACATACACTGAATTTCTTTCATCTTCTTCGAGATGAATCATTTGGTAGTTTTCAGTTTATTCTTGGACAAATTTCATGTACCTCGGCCTGATACCCTGCGCATCTTAGCAGTTGGTCCGTCCAAATCATGCTCATCATTGCTATCAGCAAACAGCTTTGTTTGGTTCCTTGGTCTCGACATCATCTTTGCCGCCATGTTTAATGCTTGGTTTCTTCTAGCCACCAGATTTTCCTTGTTTTTTTGGAGGGGGCACTTATGGCATCCTTGTTTTGCTATCCCCTGGCAGCCCAGAATGTTGCCACCCTCGTTCTTGGCTTCAAAATGTCATCATCTTCTCCTTCTACCCTTGCTTCCTTGGCATCACCATCCTCGCTGACTTGCCCTGGGCTAGCCACTACCTTTTTGTTAGATTGGGTCCCACTCAACTTCTGCAGTTGTGGCGTAGGCTGTAGTCTAATAGAGAGAGTACAAACCAGAGGGTTACATAGATATAAGATTGTAGATCGGTGTGGTAGTGAAGTAGTACTGTTGCTCACTCTTCCACCAGCTGTTATGAATTCAATGTTCTTTCCTGCAATAACCAGAAATTGGATAAATAATTACTGAAATTCCGGTATTCTGCATAATTATCACAGTTCATCTTACGAAATGCAAAACTATGAGTGACCAATTTTCTCAAATAATGGACGTGATCTTGTTCAAGACTACCACATTTTATTTATTTATAAACTCACTGTCGACTTTACCAGGATTCTTGCCCCAGCGGTGATGTAACAACCATTCCACAGGAAAGCGATCACAATCAACATCAACAATCAACATCAACAATCAACATCAACATCGACATCATATTTCACAACCTAATAATATCTTACCAAAAAAGGCCTTCGCCCAGCTTTATATATAAAGAGACAACCAACAACAACAACAACCCGATACAAACACACGCCACCCCACCACATGCACACACCCAAGGTTAGGCTACATATATAGGCGTTGAGCGCAGCTACACCACCCCTATCACTACAAGAGTTATCGTTGTCCTCAACTGTGAAACCACCGTGAAGAGACGAAGTCGCATACAACGAACCGTGAGCTTCAAGGCGGCACCTTCAGGAAGGTTACGATACCAGAGCGTCGTGGCCCCCCAATCCGAGGATCAGGGTTTCCCCTGGAGCAACACGATGGGTGATGAGGACCGCGGCGACGCCTTCAAGAAGGGGACGAATTCGCCGCCGTCGGCCTGCCCGAAGACAGAACAGGTTTTCACCCCGGCCAACACTCACCTCCCTGGCATAGGTACGGACTTCGGGCCACCGTCACTTATCGTCGCACACCGGCCACCACGCTGCCCACACGACCATTGCCATCGGGCAGCACCTAAGCCATGGGCTATGCGCACGAGCGACGTGCTCCCACCACCACAACCGACGCCCCAGAATCAAAGACTGTCCCACCCCCTTCAACCTGGTCCACCGACGCTACGCCAGAAAGTGAGCCCTTTTGGCAAGTATGGAGCCCAGTCTGCCGGAGCAGGGCGGGGGAAGCCATCGGTGCCACAGCCTCGTTTTTTCTTTTTCTTTTTTATGTTTTCTGTTTCAATTTTTTGCATTATTTTCTTCAAATAAGTATCTTTTAAAATATTCTAGATATATTTCACAAAAAACACTCTACAAAACAATATTTGAAAAATGTTGACCAACAATTTGAAAAATGTTAAATACGTATAGAGAAAATATTAACGATGTATACAAGAAACGTATAAAATACAATGTTTGTGAAAAAAAGATCATTTATTTAAACATTTTAGTCAAGCATTTGAAAAAAAAACATGAAAGGGTATTTGAAATTTTCTAATCAAGCATTTGAAAATTCTAAAACGCGTATAGAAAAAATGTTGACCATGTATTAAAAAATGATGCTGTTATTTGATCACGTATATAAAATGTTAATCTAACATTTGAAAAAAAAATGTTGAACAAGTATTTAAAAAATGTTAATTAAGCATTTGAAAATGTTAAATGTGTATAGAAAAAATGTTGTCCACGTATTAGAAAATGATGAATATTTTTTGATCATGTATATAAAAATGGTAATCAACCATTTGAGAAAATGTAGAACAATTATTAAAAAATGTTAACCAAGCATATGGAAAATCTAAAATATGTATAAAAAATGTTGACCATGTATTAAAAATAATAATATTATTTTTGAAAGATTCTAATCAAGATTTTTTTTAAATGTTTCAAAATAAGTTGAATATGTAATAAAAATGGTAATCTTTGAATTAAAATATATGTACAAAAAAATGTTGACCATGTATTAAACAAATGTTAAATTTGTATAGTAAAAATGGTAAACATGAATTAGAGAAATCTTTTTGACATATACGAAAAATGTAGAATGAAACCAAAAGAAACAAAGAAAAACCTAAAACAGAAGGAAAACCGACAAAAACAGTGAAAGACACAAAGAAAAACCAAAAGAAAAAAAATATAGAAAATAATAAAAAAGAAAATGAAAACCAAAAAAAGAGAGAAAAGCGAATAAAACAGAAGATAATGAAAGAAGGACAAAACAGTGAAAACAAAGAAGGGAACAAAGAAAAACAAGTGAAAAAAGAAAGACAAAACAAAAACAAAAATCCAAGAAAAACAAATACAAAACCGGCTCTTTTAACCTCAACTACTTTGCGCCCTAGTTATTTACACGAATCTGAAGCTGAGTTAGTGGGTAGCAGAGTTGCACCATGATTATGCGACCCAGGTTCGATTCTTGGTTTCACCCATCTTATTTCTCTCTTTCTTTTAGACTTACGATAACAGGCTGACCCAGTAGCTATAGGGAGGGGCATTCGCTTCAGTGAGACGGGCGTAGCACTCGCGTAAGGCAAGATATAGTTGTCGTGGTCTCCTCACGCGTGTGTGCAAACCTGGCCATATTTTAAATTTTAATGCCGGCCCGCAGGCATAGACTTTTGGCTTGGCACGAGCCTCGTGGCATGCAAATAAAAGAACCGGGTCGGCCTTCGGCCTGCCATGAAACAAGGCTGATCCAAGTACCCTAGTACCTCCTCGCGGGCGGGTTCCTATATAAAGCTTGGACCGCGCCCGCGAGCGAGGTAGCGCGTACCCCCCTCGCTCACTGCTGTTTCTATGGGCCGGCCCATTTCGGGGTTTCACCCTAACCGGTTTTGGGAAGGTTCTAGAACCATACCTGAAACGGGTTTTTCGTTTTCCTTTTGTTTTTCTTTTCTTTTCCTTTTTTGTTTTTCTTTTCCTTTTTCTGTTCTCTTTTCATTTTTTTCCTTACTTTTATGTTTTCATTTTTATTCTTGTTTTTCAATTTCTCAAAATCTATTAATTTGTGATTTGTTTTAAAATCGTATCTTTTTGGAATGACGAACTTTTTTCCAAAATTGTGGTTTTATTTTTAATGATTCGTTACTCTTAAAAAATGAACATTGTTTTTGAAACTGTAAACATTTTTTAAAACTCATGAACAATTTGTTTTGAAATCTTGAACATTTTCTTAAATTTGTGAACATTTTTTAAAAATTTGCAAACATTCTCTTAAGTCATGAACATGTTTTTCAACTCATGAATGAACATTTTAAAATCAACGCCAATATTTTCAAAATCATTTTTTTTTTTCAAATTCATGAGCATTTTTAGAATAAGCGAACATTTTTTTCAATTGTGAACATCTTTTGCAAATTTGTGAACATTTTTCGAATTAGCGAATATTATTTTGAATCATGAACATTTTTTTTTCAAATTCGTGAACATATTTCTAATTAGAAACTGTTTAATGAATCGTGATTTTTTTTAAATTATGAACATTTGTTAAAAATTCATGAACAGCTTTTGAATTCCAGAGCATTTTTCTGAATCATGAAGTTCATCATTTTCATTGAATTCCACATTTTTGTTCACCGGATTTTAAAAATATTCACCAAAATTGAAAATTGTTCACTGATTTAGGAAAAAGTCATTGTTTTAAAAAAAATGTTCGTTGAATGCAAGTTTTTAGTTCGTCGGATTTAAAAAATGTGCACCAAAATGCAAAAAATATTCACCGACATAAAAAGAATGCTCATTAAATTTTGTTCATCATTTTCAAAAAATGTTAGTCAAACTCAAAATTTGTTCGTTGATTTCAAAATTTGTTCATGAAATCTAAAAAATGTTCATCATTATTAAAAAAATGGTTCATTAAAATAGAAAGATGTTTATTCTTTTGAATCACAAATATTTTTTAATTCAAGAACTTTCTGTATCACAATTTACAATATTTTGAATTTTAGATGTAATAATGAATTAATTTAATATAGAATAAAACAAAAACAGAAAAGAAAAAAAAAGGAAAAAACAGAAAGGAAAAAAAACGGGGGCGCCCGCCCAGCGCATGGACCCGCCCAACTGGGCGCGCGGGGGCGCAGTGGTGCGCGCTACCGTGACTGGGGGGGGGGAGGGGGGGCCCCACACGCCGTATAGGAGCTCCCTCCTCGCGGACTCCCTGCATAGATCATTTTTAGGGCCATGGAAGCACACCAAGTGGTGCGTCCAGATGTCGCCACTTCTTGAGAGTTGGCGCACCCACATGATTCGGTTTTATCTTTTCATGTGTTTTCTGTTTTCTTAGTTTTTTGGGCTTTTCAGTTTTTTCTTGGTTTTCTTTAGATTTTGCTCAAAGAAATTTAAAAATAGGGTTCATTTTGGAAAAGCCATGCTTTTTGATGAGAAGCGGAATATCACAATTGTGCTTCTTGGAAAAACAAACATAGTATGGGCTTATCTAAGAAGGGAAAATCACAATTGTGCTTCCCACAAAAAAACACAAAAAGCGCATGTGTGCTTCCCTTTTCAAGGAACCACATCCTTCCCCAAAAATTGAGGTGGGAAGCACAGCCTGTGCTTCCACGAGAAGCACGGTTATGCTTCCTGAAAAGGAAAAAGGCACAGCTTAGCCTTTCGTGAGAAGAAAACTATGCTGCCGGAAAAGGGAAAAGCACCGTTGTGCTTTCCAAGAAAAGTTTAAAAATGGGTTACAAATTTTTTTCAGTTCTAGTTTTTTTTGGTTTTCGTCCTTTTTTGGTTTTGATTTTTTTTGGAGGTCTGCTTTTTTTTATTTGCTTTTGTTCTTTTTGTTCCAGATTTTTTCTGGAAAAATTGTTGAAATCTATCAACATGGAAACTAATTTTGAAAATCTCAACACGAAAAATCCAATAGTAAAAATAGTTTATAAATTGGATGCATGATTCAAGAGATAAAACGTTTAAAAAAATAAATCTACAAAAAAGGGAAACTCCAGGTTGTCACAACTGGCACACACGCAATGCGCCACTTGTTGGGTGTGACATTTGCAAAGGGTACCTCTTAATTAGTGATTTCGCAAAGCCAAGCCTTAAGGCCGGTCTGGCCCTTTTATTCGCGAGCCATCATGGCAAGGCCCAGGCCCGACATGCGGTGGCACGTGGCCCAACTCTGTCTTTTTTGCAACATTGTTTCGAACTATTTTGACCTTTTTATGACTGTTTCGGCCTTCTTAGCCTAAAAAAAGAATGTATGGAAGGGCAAAACGTCGCACAAGACCAAAATGGTCAACAAGGGAGAAAAGCAACACGGGTCGGCCCACAGCCATGCCCTGCGGTATAGAGGAGGAAGAAGGATTGTAGAATGCATCCGCCATGTAGGAGAGGCGAGTCGCGGCGGAGCGAGGAAGAAGAAACAATCGGATGAGAGAAAGAGAAGTAGTGTTTCACCTTTTGTAGGACGATGCTACTGGTAGTTATATCCCTCATCTGCCATGTTGTGTCAGGCCCTTTTATGGCAGGTCGTGTCGTGCCGGCCCATATGGCCAAGTCTGTGTGTGTGGATTGTGCGGATGGGGAGCCCATCACGACAAGATTCATGTGAACATCATGACACGCCTAAATTTATTATTGTTTGCACGTTGTCATGTCATAAATTGAGATCATACTTCTAAAAAAGTTAGAGGGTTCTAAATAAAAATTTGAGATTGTACTTTGCCGATAACAATACATAAAACATGTTACATATAGTTTGGCTAAGTTCTTGGTTGTATTTGGCTTTGCTCATGAACGCAACAGGTCGTTTGGTAGAGTTGATTCCTACCGTCATGAAATCAAGAGATATGGTTGCTTCAAAAATTGCACTAAAGACGACCAGGACAATAGACTTAGGACATCTTCCACGCTGACTCTTAAACCGTCTGCACATGTCCAGACCACGGAAGCCATCTAACGCGGGCCCATATTGGTCAACAACGCGGTCCAAACACACTTTTTCCCGCAAATTGGTTAGGGGGAGAGTGCACGAGTTTGAATAACAGCCACCTAGGACTCCAACACCCCCAGCCCACCCAATCCCTCCCGGGTAACATTTCCTTCCACTCCGCCCCTTATCCCCATTGTTTTGCATCTGCACCCTCCACCTCCGCCGTCGTTGTACCTCTCCGGCCACGATAGAGCCATTACAGGGCATCCGCAACTAGCGCCGACGTGCCCACTCGCCCTGTCCATCCTGGAGCTGTTTGTACCCAGGTACACTCCCCCCTCCCTGTAACGCCCCGGATCCGATGCGCCAGGTGTCCGCCAGTTATTCGCCGTCGTTGCCATGTATTTTTCTTGCGTGTTGCATATTGTCATGTCATCATGTGCATTTCATTTTGCATACGTGTTCGTCTCATGCATCCGAGCCTTTTCCCCGTTGTCCGTTTTGCGATCCAACACTCCTATGCCCTCCGGCGTTCCCCTTTTGTCTCCTACTGTGAGTGGGTGTTAAACTTTCTCGGAATGGACCGAGGTTTGCCAAGCGGCCTTGGAATAGCACCGATAGACCTCCTGTCAAGTTTCGTGCCATTTGGAGGTCGTTTGATACTCCAACGGTTAACCGCGTAGCCCGAAACCCCCCTTTCTCTTTGCAGCCCAACACCCTTCCAAGTGGCTCAAAACCCATCTAACTCCCTTCCATGCTCTTGGTCGCTCGATCACGACCGCGTGGCCGAAAACCGCTCCTCATTTGGACTCTCCTAGCTCCCTCTACCTATATATTAGTTCCCCCTCCGAAATTCACGGATAAACCCTAGCCCCCTTCTTCCTCCGCGCGCCGGACGCGTCCGCCCGGCGCCGAACACGTCCGCCGCCGCCCCCTCGCCCAACCAGGGAGCGCCACGTGGCACTCCCGCCGCCTCCGCCGTCCGGCCCGCCCAGCCCGCGTCTAGCCCGCGCGCCC
>NC_041393.1:718134968-718141663 GCF_002162155.2 Triticum dicoccoides | reverse complement strand
CGGCGAGCCTCGCCGCCGCCGCCGGACCCCGCGCCTCACCGCCCCTCGCCGTCCTACTCCGCTCCGGCCAGAGCCGGAGCTCGCCGGAGTCGCCGTGTCGTCGCCGGATCTGGGGAGTGGGATGAGATCCACCACTCCCCCAATCCAAACATCTCCCCGTACCTGGATCCCTCCGTCCCGATCCGCGTCGTCCAGTTTTCGGAGGTCTAAATTCGTCTAAGTCCATGTTATGTTAACATTATCATGCCATGTTCATCGCATCACATCTCCACGCATGTAGCTCCGTTTCGTGCGTGTAATATGTCAAATTGTTCGATCGACAAGTACTTCATTTAATTCCATTGCATCATGTTCATTTGAGGTCATCTTGATGCCTGAATCATCGTTGCAAGAGTGCTTCATGATGTTGTCTGCTGTCTGTTAACAGAACTTGCTCTTTTGTCATTTTTGCCATGATTGATGTGTGCATCCTATGAGGTTGATGTCTACATGTGTTTTGAACTATGCCATGTCTTCTTTACAGAGGTGCTTACCATGTATTTTTGTGATCAATGTGGTGACTAGCACAAGCATGCAAACTAGGCTTCGTAATGTTGCTGATTTTAGTCCCTGTTCTGATGTTACTTTGATGCCATGTAAACTTGATGCTACAGAGAGATCCATGCATATTTAGAGATACTTCAGTAAGGATGTTTCGAACATATGATTTTTGTCTATCCATTCATGCCCCTGTTTGCAATTATGGAGTAGTCTAGCATGTCATTTTCGTGCTCTACTTTTGCTTCAAAATGTTTCCTGGCAGATTGTTTACATGTTATTCAATTTTGCCAAGATTGTTGTAGTTGATCCTTGCATGCTATGAACTTGTTCTTGCCTTGGTTTGCTTCATAAACATGTCTTCTTGCTGATGCTATGCTTATCTTGTCATGCAATGACTTGTGGTGAGTGAATCGAGCTTGTTAAGTAAGGTACTTGTTGTTGCTGTTTTGCTAGGCTGAATCTGTTATTTCGTGATGCTATGTAAACCTGCTGCTACAAGTCATTCTATACATAATCTGGAGATGCTCACTAAATATGTTTTGTTCTACATGTCATGCTCTGTCCATCCATGCCCCTGGTTGCATTTATGGCTTGTTGTAGATTGTTGTTATCTTGCTCCAAAGTTGCTTGATAATGTTGCTGTCAGCCTGTTACCATTAAGTTCAGTTGTTGCCATGTGTTTTGCTAGTGATCCATGTACCCTATGGACTTGCCTTGCCATGTCATTTATTGCTCTGTGGTGAGTGGTACAAGCTCACCAACATGCCTACTTATCGTTGTTCCTGCCATGTTTGAATCTGTATTATAACTCGCTATGTTTACATGGGTGCCATCATATTTTCTGATCCTTTTTGGCTCATGGTCAGTAAGGGACTCTTGTTCTATGCATTTAGTAGTATCATGTCATGCCTTTGTTTGCCATGATAAGTTTCTGTAACATGTTGTTTGATAGCTCTGAACATTGCAACCTGATGTTATTTTCTGCAAAGTCTGAAACTATCATCGTTTGCAATCTTGCCATGTGTGGTTGAGCATGTTCTAGTGATTTTTGGAGATAGCTCAGTGTTCATGTTTTGTTATGATTTACCTGTACATCATGCCTATGCCTTTTGTTTTCATGTTGAGATGTTGTAGCTTGTTGTTTTGATGCTTGCAATATGCCTAGTTGCTGTTTTGGACAGATTGTTGCTATAACTTGTTTAGTGTGTGTGTGTTGAACCGTTGCTCCGTTTTGAGTGTGATCTATATGAAACTTGCTTGTTTTTGTGTGTAGCTTCATATTATCATGTTGCATCCATGTTTTGAGGTATTTGCTTGATGTTTGGGTGCATTTTGCATCAATGCCATGTTTAACTTGTTTTGCTCATATCTTTTAGGCCGTAGCTCCGAATTAAATGAACTTTATATGTAACTTGACTAGAATCTCATGTAGATCATCTTGGTTCATCTTAACTTGTTGTTTAACAACTTAAACATAAGGTTGATTCAGATCTGGACCAATTTCGAAACTTGCATATGAGGACTTACCGGAATTGTTATATGTTGTTACCGGCCTCATTTAAACTTGCTTTGATGTGTTGCTCTTGTATGCATCATCTCTTGCTATGAGTAGCCTCATGTAGTCTTGTCTTGCATCATGCTTCTTTGTGCATCATGTCATGTCCATGTGTGGTGTGTTTACCATGTTGTGTGCTTCTTCTCGATAGTTCCCGTTTCGTTGCGATCGTGAGGATTCGTTCGTCTATGCTTGGTTCGTCTTCGTGGCTTCATCTTCTTCATGGACTCGTTCTTCTTCCTTGCGGGATTTCAGGCAAGATGACCGCTACCCTGGATCTCACTACTATCATTGCTATGCTAGTTGCTTCGTTCTATCGCTATGCTGCGTTACCTATCACTTGTTTATCAAGCCATCCCAAATTGCCATGAACCTCTAACCTTTGACACCTTTCCTATGCAAACCGTTGTTTGACTATGTTACCGCTTTGCTCAGCCATCTTATAGTGTTGCTAGTTGCAGGTGAAGTTGAAGATTGCCCATTGATGGACAGGTTTATGTTGGGATATCACAATATCTCTTATATTATTAATGCATCTATATACTTGGTAAAGGGTGGAAGATTCGGGCTTTTGCCTGGTGTTTTGTTCCACTCTTGCCGCCCTAGTTTCCGTCATACCGGTGTTATGTTCCCGGATTTTGCGTTCCTTACGCGGTTGGGTGATTTATGGGACCCCCTTGACAGTTCGCTTTGAATAAAACTCCTCCAGCAAGGCCCAACATTGGTTTTACCATTTGCCTCACCACCACCTACATTTTCCCTTGGGAGTCGCCCTCCCGAGGGTCATCTTTATTTTAGCCCCCCCGAGCCAATGCTTGTCTAAGTGTTGGTCCAAACCGAGCGATGTCCGGCGCCCCCTGGGCAACCGGGGTCTATGCCAACCCGACGTCTGGCTCATCCGGTGTGCCCTGAGAACGAGATATGTGCAGCTCCTATCGGGATTTGTCGGCACAGCGGGAGGCTTTGCTGGTCTTGTTTTACCATTGTCGATATGTCTTGTAAACCGGGATTCTGAGTCTGATCGGGTCTTCCTAGAAGAAGGTATATCCTTCGTTGATCGCGAGAGCTTATCATGGGCTAACTTGGGACACCCCTGCAGGGTATAATCTTTCGAAAGTCGTGCATGCGGTTATTGGCAGATGGGAATTTGTTAATGTCCAGTTGTAGATAACTTGACACCAGATCCGAATTAAAACGCATCAACCGCGTGTGTAGCCGTGATGGTCTCTTTTCGGCGGAGTCCGGGAAGTGAACACGGTTTCTGGGTTTTGTTTGACGTAAGTAGGAGTTCAGTATCACTTCTTGATCATTACTAGTTGACGACCGTTCCTTTTGCTCTCTTCTCGCTCTTATTTGCATATGTTAGCCACCATATATGCTTAGTCGCTGCTGCAGCCTCACCACTTTACCCCTTCCATTCCCTTTAAGCTTTGCTAGTCTTGATACCCATGGTAATGGGATTGCTGAGTCCTCGTGGCTCACAGATTACTACACCAACAGTTGCAGGTACAGGTTTCACGATGATCATGACGCGAGAGCGATGTTTGCTTGTTTCGGAGTTCTTCTTCTGCTTCTTCTTCGATCAGGGGATAGGTTCCAGGTCGGCAGCCTGGGCTAGCAGGGTGGATGTCGTTTGAGTTTCTGTTTGTGTTACATCCGTAGTCGGATGTTGATCTTATGTATTGTGATGTTGTATTCGTGTGGCATTGTATGCCTTTTGTATGTATCCCCATCTATTATGTAATGTTGATGTAATGATATCCACCTTGCAAAAGCGTTTCAATATGCGGGTCTATCCTTGGTGGGACCTTCGAGTTCCTTTTGGATAGGGTCGCATATTGGGCGTGACAAGTTGGTATCAGAGCCTCGACCGACCCTAGGAGCCCTCTTGATTGATCGTGTAGTTTGGCCGATGTTGAATCTAGAAGAAAACTGTTTTCGGAGTCTAGTTATATCGGAGAGTAGGAATTCTTTTTACTCCTCAGCCCCTTCGTCGCTCTGGTTAGGAATCTTGACGTAGGTGTTTTGAATTACTTCTCTTCCCCTTCAAATTTTTCTTTAGGATCACGCAGTTGGTTCTCCGGTAGTTGTTCCTCAGCTCTTTTTATCCGGTGCATTTCTCATCAAGTTGACTCGAGCCTCTTCATCTTTGCGAGTTCAATCTTCAGTTGTCTTATTTTCCCACCCGCCCTCCCTTCTTCTTCTCGGAACCGGAGTCCGTAATCGAGTTTCCATCCTACTCGTGCGAAGTTTTTGCTTTCTTTCCTCAATGATTTCAACCGGTGTTTTCTCTTCAAGTTATTCGTTGTTTCCCTTTCCAAGTTGCTTTTGTTTTCCCGCCCTCCCACCCTTTTCTTCCCGGAGTCTGACTCACTCTCGACCATCTATTTCATTCGTATGGAGCCTCTTCAGTCTTTCGTCAGTTATTTCAACCGGTGAATTCTCGTCTCGGTGGACATTCTTCATCTCTTTTCCGGTGGATTCAATTCCAATTTTCGGGTTGATCACATTCTTTTCCTTGGATCAAGTGTTCTCCTTGCTCGTTTGCCTCTCGCCAGTTTATCATTCCGGAGCTCAAGACATCTCAGGAGATTCGTTTGTGTCACAATTAATTCGAGGTTGCCACCTCATTCAAATAGTTCAACTGTTCCGGTGCATCATCTATCTCTTCAACAATCCTTTCCAATGGTGTTATCTCTTCAGTGGGCCCTAACCCACAGGTCTTTTCCCAGGATCTTACCTGACTCTTCTGATTTCCCCGGAGTTATTCTCAAATTCTTTTTGGAGTTTGACGTAAGAATGAATTTCATCAGTCACATGCCATCTCTAAGATCGTTTTCAAATTCTTGTCATTGTTGGCTCAACCCCTTCGCTTTTCATTCTCCCGGAGTATCTCAGTGATTTTGGTGGTGTTTCTCGTCGTTGTTTGAAGATCGAAGAAGAGTTTTCCTCTAATTCTTGTCCATCCTCTCGAAGATTCGTGGTTCTAGCTTCATGTCACTTCTCAATCCTTTTCAAGAAGAATAAGTAGTATGCAAAAATCCATTGCTTGTCATCAATTTAATTTGATGAAGGATAAGCATACAATAAATCTTATTCTTATTTCATCAGAGTGAGTAATCCCTTCCTTCAGAGTTTGTTCGTGAGGAATAAATTCTAGTTCCAATTGTTTTAATCTTTTCTTTTCCGGAGTTCAATTTCCTCGGTCATCTCGTCGGAACCTCCATCCAAATCATCGCAACGCTCATCTTATTTTTTTCATCCTTCAGTTCTATCTCATCATCTTTTTGTCACCGGAGTTCTTCATGGTGGTTCTTCATGATTTAGTTCATTCTTCAAGTGTTCATCAAGATTCTTGTCGGTGGAGTTCAAGCATCTTTTCTTCTTGCATCTCGAAGTGCAATTAATTCTCCGTATTCTTCTGAAGTGGAGTTTTGCATTTCTTCGTTCTTCTAAGTTATCCAATCATTTCCGTTTGCGGCTGGTTATCACCTCATAATTTCTGAGATGTTGTCCATAAGTCCACAACAAGCTTATTCTTTTCGTTCCTGATTTTCTCAATAACTCCAGTCAATCCTTCCTTCTAAGTTCTTTTCATTCCATTCTTTCAGTTCTTTCGGAGGCACTGCATTGTTCATCTCGTCAAGTGTCATCCCATCTTGTTAAGCTCGTGTTCTATTCCTCCATGTTTTAATCGGAGTGCTGCCTAAATCCTTTCAGTCTTATTCGTTTCTTATCTCGTTCTAACTGGACTGGTTTCATAGTCTATCTGTTTCCGTGAGATTCGATTCCCGTCATTCTCGTCGTTCCTTTCTTCTTCTCGAGTGCTCTCGATTCTTCGCTTCTTCTCTTGAGTTCTTGTTTCACCTCATCCCTTTTCCCTTCCGTCTCGGCCCTAAGATCTCGGGACGAGATCTCTTGTTAGTGGAGGAGTGTTGTAACGCCCCGGATCCAATGCGCCAGGTGTCCGCCAGTTATTTGCCGTCGTTGCCATGTCTTTTGCTTGCGTGTTGCATATTGGCATTTCATCATGTGCATTTCATTTTGCATACGTGTTCGTCTCATGCATCCGAGCCTTTTCCCCGTTGTCCGTTTTGCGATCCGACACTCCTATGCCCTCCGGCGTTCCCCTTTTGTCTTCTGTTGTGAGTGGGTGTTAAACTTTCTCGGAATGGACCGAGCTTTGCCAAGCGGCCTTGGTATAGCACCGTTAGACCGCCTGTCAAGTTTCGTGCCATTTGGAGGTCGTTTGATACTCCAACGGTTAACCGCGTAGCCCGAAACCCCCCTTTCTCTTTGCAGCCCAACACCCTTCCAAAGTGGCCCAAAACCTATCTAACTCCCTTCCATGCTCTTGGTCGTTCGATCATGATCGCGTGGCCGAAAACCCCTCCTTATTTGGACTCTCCTAGCTCCCTCTACCTATATATTAGTTCCCCCTCCGAAATTCACGGATAAACCCTAGCCCCCTTCTTCCTCCGCACGCCGGACGCGTCCGCCCGGCGCCGGACACGTCCGCTGCCGCCCCCTCGCCCAACCAGGGAGCGCCACGTGGCACTCCCGCCGCCTCCGCCGTCCGGCCCACCCGGCCCGCATCTGG
>NC_041393.1:718127245-718134323 GCF_002162155.2 Triticum dicoccoides | reverse complement strand
GCCGCCGCCCGCCGCCTCCGCCGACGACCGTCGTCGCCCCGCTCGTCCCCGCCGCCGGCGCGCCTCCGCCCTGCTGCCGGAATCGCCGACCCCGCCGCCGGATCCCGGTCGCCTCGCCTTCCCGCCTCGCCGCCCCGCCGGCTGCGGAGCTCGTCGCCGACCTGGCCGCTCGCCAGCGCCCGTGCCTCCCTTCGACCCCGCCGCGGCCCGCGCCGCCCCGCCGGCGACCCTGCCCGCGCCGCCGCCTCCTCCCGTCGGCGAGCCTCGCCGCCGCCGCCGGACCCCGCGCCTCGCCGCCCCTCGCCGTCCTCCTCCACTCCGGTCGGAGCCGGAGCTCGCCGGAGCCGCCGTGTCGTCGCCGGATCTGGGGAGTGGGATGAGATCCACCACTCCCCCGATCCAAACATCTCCCCGTACCTGGATCCCTCCGTCCCGATCCGCGTCGTCCAGTTTTCGGAGGTCTAAATTCGTCTAAGTCCCTGTTATGCTAACATTATCATGCCATGTTCATCGCATCACATCTCAATGCATGTAGCTCCGTTTTGTGCGTGTAATATGTAAAATTGTTTGTATCGACGAGTACTTCATTTCATTCCATTGCATCATGTTCATTTGAGGTCATCTTGATGCCTGAATCAACGTTGCAAGAGTGCTTCATGATGTTGTCTGCTGTCTGTTAACAGAACTTGCTTTTTTGTCATTTTTGCCATGATTGATGTGTGCATCCTATGAGGTTGATGTCTACATGTGTTTTGAACTATTCCATGTCTTCTTTACAGAGGTGCTTACCATGTATTTTTGTGATCAATGTGGTGACTAGCACAAGCATGCAAACTAGGCTTCGTAATGTTGCTGATTTTAGTCCCTGTTCTGATGTTACTTTGATGCCATGTAAACTTGATGCTACAGAGAGATCCATGCATATTTAGAGATACTTCAGTAAGGATGTTTCGAACATATGATTTTTGTCTATCCATTCATGCCCCTGTTTGCAATTATGGAGTAGTCTAGCATGTCATTTTCGTGCTCTACTTTTGCTTCAAAATGTTTCCTGGCAGATTGTTTACATGTTATTCAATTTTGCCAAGATTGTTGTAGTTGATCCTTGCATGCTATGAACTTGTTCTTGCCTTGGTTTGCTTCATAAACATGTCTTCTTGCTGATGATATGCTTATCTTGTCATGCAATGACTTGTGGTGAGTGAATCGAGCTTGTTAAGTAAGGTACTTGTTGTTGCTGTTTTGCTAGGCTGAATCTGTTATTTCGTGATGCTATGTAAACCTGCTGCTACAAGTCATTCTATACATAATCCGGAGATGTTCACTAAATATGTTTTGTTCTACATGTCATGCTCTCTCCATCCATGCCCTTGGTTGCATTTATGGCTTGCTGTAGATTGTTGTTATCTTGCTCCAAAGTTGCTTGATAATATTGCTGTCAGCCTGTTAACATTAAGTTCAGTTGTTGCCATGTGTTTTGCTAGTGATCCATGTACCCTATGGACTTGCCTTGCCATGCCATTTATTGCTCTGTGGTGAGTGGTACAAGCTCACCAACATGCCTACTTATCATTGTTCCCGCCATGTTTGAATCTGTATTATAACTTGCTATGTTTACATGGGTGCCATCATATTTTCTGATCCTTTTTGGCTCATGGTCAGTAAGGGACTCTTGTTCTATGCATTTAGTAGTATCATGTCATGCCTTTGTTTGCCATGATAAGTTCCTGTAACATGTTGTTTGATAGCTCTGAACATTGCAACCTGATGTTATTTTCTGCAAAGTCTGAAACTATCATCGTTTGCAATCTTGCCATGTGTGGTTGAGCATGTTCTAGTGATTTTTGGAGATAACTCAGTGTTCATGTTTTGTTATGATTTACCTGTACATCATGCCTATGCCTTTTGTTTTCATGTTGAGATGTTGTAGCTTGTTGTTTTGATGCTTGCAATATGCCTAGTTGCTGTTTTGGACAGATTGTTGCTATAACTTGTTTAGTGTGTGTGTGTTGAACCGTTGCTCCGTTTTGAGTGTGATCTATATGAAACTTGCTTGTTTTTGTGTGTAGCTTCATATTATCATGTTGCATCCATGTTTTGAGGTATTTGCTTGATGTTTGGGTGCATTTTGCATCAATGCCATGTTTAACTTGTTTTGCTCATATCTTTTAGGCCGTAGCTCCGAATTAAATGAACTTTATATGTAACTTGACTAGAATCTCGTGTAGATCATCTTGGTTCATCTTAACTTGATGTTTAACAACTTAAACATAAGGTTGATTCAGATCTGGACTAATTTCGAAACTTGCATATGAGGACTTACCGGAATTGTTATATGTTGTTACCGGCCTCATTTAAACTTGCTTTGATGTGTTGCTCTTGTATGCATCATCTCTTGCTATGAGTAGCTTCATGTAGTCTTGTCTTGCATCATGCTTCTTTGTGCATCATGTCATGTCCATGTGTGGTGTGTTTACCATGTTGTGTGCTTCTTCTCGATAGTTCCCGTTTTGTTGCGATCGTGAGGATTCGTTCGTCTACGCTTGGTTCGTCTTCGTGGCTTCATCTTCTTCATGGACTCGTTCTTCTTCCTTGCGGGATTTCAGGCAAGATGACCGCTACCCTGGATCTCACTACTATCATTGCTATGCTAGTTGCTTCGTTCTATCGCTATGCTGCGTTACCTATCACTTGTTTATCAAGCCATCCCAAATTGCCATGAACCTCTAACCTTTGACACCTTTCCTATGCAAACCGTTGTTTGACTATGTTACCGCTTTGCTCAGCCATCTTATAGTGTTGCTAGTTGCAGGTGAAGTTGAAGATTGCCCATTGATGGACAGGTTTATGTTGGGATATCACAATATCTCTTATATTATTAATGCATCTATATACTTGGTAAAGGGTGGAAGATACGGGCTTTTGCCTGGTGTTTTGTTCCACTCTTGCCGCCCTAGTTTCCGTCATACCGGTGTTATGTTCCCGGATTTTGCGTTCCTTACGCGGTTGGGTGATTTATGAGACCCCCTTGACAGTTCGCTTTGAATAAAACTCCTCCAGCAAGGCCCAACATTGGTTTTACCATTTGCCTCACCACCACCTACCTTTTCCCTTGGGAGTCGCCCTTCCGAGGGTCATCTTTATTTTAGCCCCCCCGAGCCAATGCTTGTCTAAGTGTTGGTCCAAACCGAGCGATGTCCGGCGCCCCCTGGGCAACCGGGGTCTATGCCAACCCGACGTCTGGCTCATCCGGTGTGCCCTGAGAACGAGATATGTGCAGCTCCTATCGGGATTTGTCGGCACAGCGGGAGGCTTTGCTGGTCTTGTTTTACCATTGTCGAAATGTCTTGTAAACCGGGATTCCGAGTCTGACCGGGTCTTCCTGGAAGAAGGTATATCCTTCGTTGATCGCGAGAGCTTATCATGGGCTAAGTTGGGACACCCCTGCAGGGTATAATCTTTCGAAAGTCGTGCATGCGGTTATTGGCAGATGGGAATTTGTTAATGTCCGGTTGTAGATAACTTGACACCAGATCCGAATTAAAACGCATCAACCGCGTGTGTAGCCGTGATGGTCTCTTTTCGGCGGAGTCCGGGAAGTGAACACGGTTTCTGGGTTATGTTTGACGTAAGTAGGAGTTCAGTATCACTTCTTGATCATTACTAGTTGACGACCGTTCCTTTTGCTCTCTTCTCGCTCTTATTTGTGTATGTTAGCCACCATATATGCTTAGTCGCTGCTGCAGCCTCACCACTTTACCCCTTCCATTCCCTTTAAGCTTTGCTAGTCTTGATACCCATGGTAATGGGATTGCTGAGTCCTCGTGGCTCACAGATTACTACACCAACAGTTGCAGGTACAGGTTTCACGATGATCATGACGCGAGAGCGATGTTTGCTTGTTTCGGAGTTCTTCTTCTGCTTCTTCTTCGATCAGGGGATAGGTTCCAGGTCGGCAACCTGGGCTAGCAGGGTGGATGTCGTTTGAGTTTCTGTTTGTGTTACATCCGTAGTCGGATGTTGATCTTATGTATTGTGATGTTGTATTCGTGTGGCATTGTATGCCTTTTGTATGTATCCCCATCTATTATGTAATGTTGATGTAATGATATCCACCTTGCAAAAGCGTTTCAATATGCGGGTCTATCCTTGGTGGGACCTTCGAGTTCCTTTTGGATAGGGTCGCATATTGGGCGTGACAAGTTGGTATCAGAGCCTCGACCGACCCTAGGAGCCCTCTTGATTGATCGTGTAGTTTGGCCGATGTTGAATCTAGAAGAAAACTGTTTTCGGAGTCTAGTTATATTGGAGAGTAGGAATTCTTTTTACTCCTCAGCCCCTTCGTCGCTCTGGTCAGGAATCTTGACGTAGGTGTTTTGAATTACTTCTCTTCCCCTTCAAATTTTTCTTTAGGATCACGCAGTTGGTTCTCCGGTAGTTGTTCCTCAGCTCTTTTTATCCGGTGCATTTCTCGTCAAGTTGACTCGAGCCTCTTCATCTTTGCGAGTTCAATCTTCAGTTGTCTTATTTTCCCACCCGCCCTCCCTTCTTCTCTCGGAACCGGAGTCCGTAATCGAGTTTCCATCCTACTCGTGCGAAGTTTTTGCTTTCTTTCCTCAATGATTTCAACCGGTGTTTTCTCTTCAAGTTATTCGTTGTTTCCCTTTCCAAGTTGCTTTTGTTTTCCCGCCCTCCCACCCTTTTCTTCCCGGAGTCTGACTCACTCTCGACCATCTATTTCATTCGTATGGAGCCTCTTCAGTCTTTCGTCAGTTATTTCAACCGGTGAATTCTCGTCTCGGTGGACATTCTTCATCTCTTTTCCGGTGGATTCAATTCCAATTTTCGGGTTGATCACATTCTTTTCCTTGGATCAAGTGTTCTCCTTGCTCGTTTGCCTCTCGCCATTTATCATTCCGGAGCTCAAGACATCTCAGGAGATTCGTTTGTGTCACAATTAATTCGAGGTTGCCACCTCATTCAAATAGTTCAACTGTTCCGGTGCATCATCTATCTCTTCAACAATCCTTTCCAATGGTGTTATCTCTTCAGTGGGCCCTAACCCACAGGTCTTTTCCCAGGATCTTACCTGACTCTTCTGATTTCCCCGGAGTTATTCTCAAATTCTTTTTGGAGTTTGACGTAAGAATGAATTTCATCAGTCACATGCCATCTCTAAGATCGTTTTCAAATTCTTGTCATTGTTGGCTCAACCCCTTCGCTTTTCATTCTCCCGGAGTATCTCAGTGATTTTGGTGGTGTTTCTCGTCGTCGTTTGAAGATCGAAGAAGAGTTTTCCTCTAATTCTTGTCCATCCTCTCGAAGATTCGTGGTTCTAGCTTCATGTCACTTCTCAATCCTTTTCAAGAAGAATAAGTAGTATGCAAAAATCCATTGCTTGTCATCAATTTAATTTGATGAAGGATAAGCATACAATAAATCTTATTCTTATTTCATCAGAGTGAGTAATCCCTTCCTTCAGAGTTTGTTCGTGAGGAATAAATTCTAGTTCCAATTGTTTTAATCTTTTCTTTTCCGGAGTTCAATTTCCTCGGTCATCTCGTCGGAACCTCCATCTAAATCATCGCAACGCTCATCTTATTTTTTTCATCCTTCAGTTCTATCTCATCATCTTTTTGTCACCGGAGTTCTTCATGGTGGTTCTTCATGATTTAGTTCATTCTTCAAGTGTTCATCAAGATTCTTGTCGGTGGAGTTCAAGCATCTTTTCTTCTTGCATCTCGAAGTGCAATTAATTCTCCGTATTCTTCTGAAGTGGAGTTTTGCATTTCTTCGTTCTTCTAAGTTATCCAATCATTTCAGTTTGCGGCTGGTTATCACCTCATAATTTCTGAGATGTTGTCCATAAGTCCACAACAAGCTTATTCTTTTCGTTCCTGATTTTCTCAATAACTCCAGTCAATCCTTCCTTCTAAGTTCTTTTCATTCCATTCTTTCAGTTCTTTCGGAGGCACTGCATTGTTCATCTCGTCAAGTGTCATCCCATCTTGTTAAGCTCGTGTTCTATTCCTCCATGTTTTAATCGGAGTGCTGCCTAAATCCTTTCAGTCTTATTCGTTTCTTATCTCGTTCTAACTGGACTGGTTTCATAGTCTATCTGTTTCCGTGAGATTCGATTCCCGTCATTCTCGTCGTTCCTTTCTTCTTCTCGAGTTCTCTCGATTCTTCGCTTCTTCTCTTGAGTTCTTGTTTCACCTCATCCCTTTTCCCTTCCGTCTCGGCCCTAAGATCTCGGGACGAGATCTCTTGTTAATGGAGGAGTGTTGTAACGCCCCGGATCCAATGCGCCAGGTGTCCGCCAATTATTTGCCGTCGTTGCCATGTCTTTTGCTTGCGTGTTGCATATTGTCATTTCATCATGTGCATTTCATTTTGCATACGTGTTCGTCTCATGCATCCGAGCCTTTTCCCCGTTGTCCGTTTTGCGATCCGACACTCCTATGCCCTCCGGCGTTCCCCTTCTGTCTTCTGTTGTGAGTGGGTGTTGAACTTTCTCGGAATGGACCGAGCTTTGCCAAGCGGCCTTGGTATAGCACCGTTAGACCGCCTGTCAAGTTTCGTGCCATTTGGAGGTCGTTTGATACTCCAACGGTTAACCGCGTAGCCCGAAACCCCCCTTTCTCTTTGCAGCCCAACACCCTTCCAAAGTGGCCCAAAACCCATCTAACTCCCTTCCATGCTCTTGGTCGTTCGATCACGATCGCGTGGCCGAAAACCGCTCCTTATTTGGACTCTCCTAGCTCCCTCTATCTATATATTAGTTCCCCCTCCGAAATTCACGGATAAACCCTAGCCCCCTTCTTCCTCCGCACGCCGGACGCGTCCGCCCGGCGCCGGACACGTCCGCCGCCGCCCCCTCGCCCAACCAGGGAGCGCCACGTGGCACTCCCGCCGCCTCCGCCGTCCGGCCCGCCCGGCCCGCGCGCCCGCGCCGCCGCCCGACCGCGCCCGTCGACGCCACCTCGCCGGAGTCCTCCCGCGCCGCCGCCCGCCGCCTCCGCCGACGACCGTCGTCGCCCCGCTCGTCCCCGCCACCGGCGCGCCTCCGCCCCGCTGC
>NC_041393.1:718121794-718126457 GCF_002162155.2 Triticum dicoccoides | reverse complement strand
CCGCCGGCGACCCTGCCCGCGCCGCCGCCTCCTCCCGTCGGCGAGCCTCGCCGCCGCCGCCGGACCCCGCGCCTCGCCGCCCCTCGCCGTCCTCCTCCACTCCGGTCGGAGCCGGAGCTCGCCGGAGCCGCCGTGTCGTCGCCAGATCTGGGGAGTGGGATGAGATCCACCACTCCCCCGATCCAAACATCTCCCCGTACCTGGATCCCTCCGTCCCGATCCGCGTCGTCCAGTTTTCGGAGGTCTAAATTCGTCTAAGTCCCTGTTATGCTAACATTATCATGCCATGTTCATCGCATCACATCTCAATGCATGTAGCTCCGTTTCGTGCGTGTAATATGTAAAATTGTTTGTATCGACGAGTACTTCATTTCATTCCATTGCATCATGTTCATTTGAGGTCATCTTGATGCCTGAATCAACGTTGCAAGAGTGATTCATGATGTTGTCTGCTGTCTGTTAACAGAACTTGCTTTTTTGTCATTTTTGCCATGATTGATGTGTGCATCCTATGAGGTTGATGTCTACATGTGTTTTGAACTATGCCATGTCTTCTTTACAGAGGTGCTTACCATGTATTTTTGTGATCAATGTGGTGACTAGCACAAGCATGCAAACTAGGCTTCGTAATGTTGCTGATTTTAGTCCCTGTTCTGATGTTACTTTGATGCCATGTAAACTTGATGCTACAGAGAGATCCATGCATATTTGGAGATACTTCAGTAAGGATGTTTCAAACATATGATTTTTGTCTATCCATTCATGCCCCTGTTTGCAATTATGGAGTAGTCTAGCATGTCATTTTCGTGCTCTACTTTTGCTTCAAAATGTTTCCTGGCAGATTGTTTACATGTTATTCAATTTTGCCAAGATTGTTGTAGTTGATCCTTGCATGCTATGAACTTGTTCTTGCCTTGGTTTGCTTCATAAACATGTCTTCTTGCTGATGATATGCTTATCTTGTCATGCAATGACTTGTGGTGAGTGAATCGAGCTTGTTAAGTAAGGTACTTGTTGTTGCTGTTTTGCTAGGCTGAATCTGTTATTTCGTGATGCTATGTAAACCTGCTGCTACAAGTCATTCTATACATAATCCGGAGATGTTCACTAAATATGTTTTGTTCTACATGTCATGCTCTCTCCATCCATGCCCTTGGTTGCATTTATGGCTTGCTGTAGATTGTTGTTATCTTGCTCCAAAGTTGCTTGATAATATTGCTGTCAGCCTGTTAACATTAAGTTTAGTTGTTGCCATGTGTTTTGCTAGTGATCCATGTACCCTATGGACTTGCCTTGCCATGCCATTTATTGCTCTGTGGTGAGTGGTACAAGCTCACCAACATGCCTACTTATCATTGTTCCCGCCATGTTTGAATCTGTATTATAACTTGCTATGTTTACATGGGTGCCATCATATTTTCCGATCCTTTTTGGCTCATGGTCAGTAAGGGACTCTTGTTCTATGCATTTAGTAGTATCATGTCATGCCTTTGTTTGCCATGATAAGTTCCTGTAACATGTTGTTTGATAGCTCTGAACATTGCAACCTGATGTTATTTTCTGCAAAGTCTGAAACTATCATCGTTTGCAATCTTGCCATGTGTGGTTGAGCATGTTCTAGTGATTTCTGGAGATAGCTCAGTGTTCATGTTTTGTTATGCTTTACCTGTACATCATGCCCATGCCTTTTGTTTTCATGTTGAGATGCTGTAGCTTGTTGTTTTGATGCTTGCAATATGCCTAGTTGCTGTTTTGGACAGATTGTTGCTATAACTTGTTTAGTGTGTGTGTGTGTGTGTTGAACCGTTGCTCCGTTTTAAGTGTGATCTATATGAAACTTGCTTGTTTTTGTGTGTAGCTTCATATTATCATGTTGCATCCATGTTTTGAGGTATTTGCTTCATGTTTGGGTGCATTTTGCATCAATGCCATGTTTAACTGTTTTGCTCATATCTTCTAGGCCGTAGCTCCGAATTAAATGAACTTTATATGTAACTTGACTAGAATCTCGTGTAGATCATCTTGGTTCATCTTAACTTGCTGTTTAACAACTTGAACATAAGGTTGATTCAGATCTGGACCAATTTCGAAACTTGCATATGAGGACTTACCGGAATTGTTATATGTTGTTACCGGCCTCATTTAAACTTGCTTTGATGTGTTGCTCTTGTATGCATCATCTCTTGCTATGAGTAGCTTCATGTAGTCTTGTCTTGCATCATGCTTGTTTGTGCATCATGTCATGTTCATGTGTGGTGTGTTTACCATGTTGTGTGCTTCTTCTCGATAGTTCCCGTTTCGTTGCGATCGTGAGGATTCGTTCGTCTACGCTTGGTTCGTCTTCGTGGCTTCATCTTCTTCATGGACTCGTTCTTCTTCCTTGCGGGATTTCAGGCAAGATGACCGCTACCCTGGATCTCACTACTATCATTGCTATGCTAGTTGCTTCGTTCTATCGCTATGTTGCGTTACCTATCAGTTGTTTATCAAGCCATCCCAAATTGCCATGAACCTCTAACCTTTGACACCTTTCCTATGCAAACCGTTGTTTGGCTATGTTACCGCTTTGCTCAGCCCTCTTATAGCGTTGCTAGTTGCAGGTGAAGTTGAAGATTGCCCCATGATGGACAGGTTTATGTTGGGATATCACAATATCTCTTATATTATTAATGCATCTATATACTTGGTAAAGGGTGGAAGACTCGGCCTTTTTCCTGGTGTTTTGTTCCACTCTTGCCGCCCTAGTTTCCGTCATACCGGTCTTATGTTCCCGGATTTGCGTGCCTCACCACCACCTACCTTTTCCCTTGGGAGTCGCCCTCCCGAGGGTCATCTTTATTTTAGCCCCCCCCAGGCCAATGCTTGTCTAAGTGTTGGTCCAAACCGAGCGATGTCCGGCGCCCCCTGGGCAACCAGGGTCTATGCCAACCCGACGTCTGGCTCATCCGGTGTGCCCTGAGAACGAGATATGTGCAGCTCCTATCGGGATTTATCGGCACAGCGGGAGGCTTTGCTGGTCTTGTTTTACCATTGTCGAAATGTCTTGTAAACCGGGATTCTGAGTCTGATCGGGTCTTCCTGGGAGAAGGTATATCCTTCGTTGATCGCGAGAGCTTATCATGGGCTAAGTTGGGACACCCCTGCAGGGTATAATCTTTCGAAAGCCGTGCCTGCGGTTATTGGCATATGGGAATTTGTTAATGTCCGGTTGTAGATAACTTGACACCAGATCCGAATTAAAATGCATCAACCGCGTGTGTAGCCGTGATGGTCTCTTTTCGGCGGAGTCCGGGAAGTGAGCACGGTTTCTGGGTTATGTTTGACGTAAGTAGGAGTTCAGGATCACTTCTTGATCATTACTAGTGGACGACCGTTCCTTTTGCTCTCTTCTCGCTCTTATTTACGTATGTTAGCCATGCTTAGTCGCTGCTACAGCCTCACCACTTTACCCCTTCCATTCCCTTTAAGCTTTGCTAGTCTTGATACCCATGGTAATGGGATTGCTGAGTCCTCGTGGCTCACAGATTACTACAAGAACAGTTGCAGGTACAGGTTTCGCAATGATCATGACGCGAGAGCGATGTTTGCTTGTTTCGGAGTTCTTCTTCTGCTTCTTCTTCGATCAGGGGATAGGTTCCAGGTCGGCAGCCTGGGCGAGCAGGGTGGATGTCGTTTGAGTTTCTGTTTGTGTTACATCCGTAGTCGGATGTTGATCTTATGTATTGTGATGTTGTATTCGTGTGGCATTGTATGCCTTTTGTATGTATCCCCATCTATTATGTAATGTTGATGTAATGATATCCACCTTGCAAAAGCGTTTCAATATGCGGGTCTATCCTTGGTGGGACCTTCGAGTTCCTTTTGGATAGGGTCGCATATTGGGCGTGACACCCCCCCCCCTCTGTCGACGACCTCAACGGAGGACACCATGCCTATTTTCGAACGCCATGTCATTTTTTAGAGTACGAAGGATGACGAGCTACTCAACCATGGAGGATGAGTTGTTGTGCGATGCGTGGTTGACCATATCCGGGGATTTCGTGGGCAAGAGTAGATGGGGGACCTTCTCGCAGCAAGTGCATGAATTGTTTCATGCACGAAAGAACATTGTGCCTTACTGCTTGTACATCATTCAAGAACGCAACGTGAGGTCATTATTGCATTGCTGGTATGCTATCCAGACCAGTGTCACAAAGTTTTGTAATGTGGTTCGTCAATTGGAGGCAAGGTGGCCATTGCACGCGGTAGAGGACGAGATCGTAAGTTTTGCTTCCTCTTGCTCAACTTTGTTGATTTATTTATTCACTCAATGTTGGTCTACACATTATGTAGCCTGCCCGCGTTGCCATGATGTACCATAGGACAGAGAGACAACCATTTACGTACAAACACTACTAGAAGAAGCTGAAGGGGGAGTATGTGTGGGACGACATGATCCACTAATGAAAAACTTGTTGGACATCCTGTTAATCTAGTCGAATTTGAGAATTGTTGTACTAGACTTAATTGGCATGCTATATATGGATGATTTGTGCTATTTTCTATCCCACTTTGCTCAATATCGGCCGGTTTGCATGAATTTCATCTGGTTAGTAAAAATGCGGGTTGAAATGTATGCGGGCAGCGTTGGACGGCTCCCGCTTCTTTGTCCGTGGACTGGTCC
>NC_041393.1:718111597-718121627 GCF_002162155.2 Triticum dicoccoides | reverse complement strand
ATTTACGGGTCGCCCCTTGAAGATGCCCTTACAAAACATTAAGAAAATACATATATATGTTCCAGGATGGAGTTACAACATAGCTATTAGAGTCAGGTGAAACATAGCTTCCAACACAAAGTTTAAGACATTATGATGATCTTAGAGGATCTGTAGCAGATGCCTTGAAACTTTCTTCCCATCCCAAAAGTCAAAAAAAAATTAGGGATTAACTCTTTCATAGCTAGTAGATCACCTTAACATATTGAAACATCAATTTATATAAGAAGCTCATTTCAAACATTAATTTAAACTAGTTAATTGCATAATTCAACAAGCTTCCATAATAGCACCATACATAACATAATTAAATAGTCTATGTCTACAAAATTTGCATCATACATAGCATAATTATACATCAAATCCAAACATTGATATTAAACATATGAAGATGTATAATAGCAAGTTCTAGAGATGAAAATAGTTGTGGAAGTCTTCATTCAGAATGAACCCAAGCCAGATGATGACCGGTGATCACCCCCGGAGCACCGGAGGGACTGGCCTCGTGATCGTTGGCCATGGGCACGTAGTCTCCGGCCTCTGACTCATCAAGGATCTCATCGAGCTAATCCCACAATTGATCTTCTTCGACTTCCAAGCGGACATGCTCATGCCCGACCTTGAAACATTGCAGGGTCATCGGCCACCAGTCCAATCGACAGGTCTCGGGCCAGAAGTGGACGCGGCGAGGGGTACGAGCGAGCTGTCGTTGGACGACGGTGTAGAAGACAACATGAAGAGCCGACTTCAAGTACCAACACATGATAATAGCCTTGGGGCTCGGTTTTACCGGATGCAACGTCAAGCGATACATGAGGAAACAACGTGAGAAGAAAGCAGAGGACGGGTCCACCATGGATGCGTTGGCTGGTCTTGCTCTTACTATCGAGTAGGTGTTTTTTCTAGAATAGTTTTTGAAGTAATGAAGTATTCCCTCTGTCCGAAAATATTTATCATCAAAATGGATAAAAAGAGAAATATCTCGAACTAAAATACATCTAGATACACCTCCTTTTATCCATTTTGCTGACAAGTATTTACGGACGGAGGAAGTAGGAGTTTTGGTTTAGCCAGAAACACGTTGGCATTGTTGTATTGCCGCTTTAAGTTTTTTTTAGGGGTCACCACCACACTTTATTTCCAGGCACACTAGCTTTCCATAGTTTTCTGCCAATGTTTTTGTGAAGCTCTTGTATCAGAACAACTCTCCCGATTTTCCAAACAATCATCTCTCCTCCTCTTTGAATCCACAAGCATAAGCATACGATAAGCAGAACGAACCGAAAATACCCCTGTTTTTTGTTACCACCTTTAAGTTTTATTTTAGCGTTGATATTACCGCCTTTAAGTCGACTTAGTGGGGAGCTCCAGTTCGGCGCCTTAAGCGCGCGAACAGGTAGATGGCGCTCACAACCGCCTGCTCCTGGGCCGGCCCATGTAAGGCGAGCGACTGCTTCACCAGTCCACTCCCTGGTCGCTTCGAGCGTAGTTTGACAGGTCGCGGTTGACCAGGTCAACTATTGACTTGAAAAAATAAAAAGGAAAAAATTGGCAAAAAAAATCAAAATATCCTGAATTAAAAATGTTCAAGGAATTTTAAAAATTCACCTAATTTGAAAAAATCATAGAATTTGAAAAAAGTACATCAAATTTGAAAAAAAGTTCATCAATTTCTCTTAAATTCGAAAAATATTTCATCGAATTTTAAAAAATCAGAAATTTTGAAAAAAAAAGTGTATTGAATTTGAAAAAATATCCATAAAAAATCATTAATTTTGGAAAAAGTTTATCGATTTTTAGATAAGTTCATCAATTATGAAAATAGTTCACCGAATTTGTAAAAAATCATCGAATTTGAAAAAGAGTTCATCGTATTTGGAAAAAAATTCATTGGGTTTTTTTAAAAACACCAAAGGATAAAATCCTTGATTTTGAAAAAAAAACACAAATTAAAAAACAAAAAAATAATAGAAGACAAAAAAGGAAATAAAAATGAAAAAGAAACCCAAATAAAACCGCACGGGAAAATGACCAGCGAACCGAAAAACAGTGAAGCTTCCCAGAACCAGAGGAGTTCCCGCAACTGAAGAGGGAAATAAAGACAAGGAAAGAAGTTGTAAATCACTAGTCATTCTATGGCTTATTGGTTGTGATCGTTGGTGTAGAATGAGCAGATCGTGAGTTTGAGCTTTCATGCACGCACCTTTTCTGAGCTAAGCAGAAAAATTAGGTCCATGGGCCGGCCCAGTCGTAGCAGAGGGGAGTGCGCTGCAGGCGCCGGTTTGCAAAAAGAGTAATAACCAGCGCCTGTAGCGCCAAATAGGGATTGCCTACTTAGTGTCAGGGGCGGAGCTACAGTATTATGTCGGGGTCAATTTACCCCAATGACCCTGGCCCAAAATCTTTTATTTTGACCCAGGCTAAGAAGGACCCAGCGGCCTCACGTGCCATGGCAGCAGGCAGCCCAAACAGCACGCTCCATGCAAGCCCACTGCCCACCACCGAGAGGACAAAATAAAAAATAATATTTAAAAACAAAATAATAATATAATCTAGTCGCGTGAATGTGTGGGTGACCCAACTGGTTCTCTAGGTAAATCAAAATATTCTTGTCATCTAGAAACCTCTACCAAGTTAGGATACTATGGATTACACACACTAACATACCTTGTGGTGCATCTATAAGTTTCTAATGTGATACTCCGTATTAGTGATCAAAACGCTCAGATATCTCTTTACAGATGGAGTACTTCTGATTATCTTGGATTGTAGGTAACCGTTGCAACAAACAAATATTAGCCATCTCAAACTAATTTTAATAACATAAAATAACTTTAGCAACATACTAGAACTTTAGTTTAGCACAAGATAATATATTTGTAATAAATGTGTGGAAAATACATGTGTCTTGGTATGCATTAGCATGTTGTGCTTGAAAATAATATAGAAGATAATGTAAAGAAAGTTGTATAATAAAACAATATTCGACATCTAATGACAAGATGAGCTATGGCGAAGCAAAAATGTTTGGTATAAATAGGTGGTACCCATGGCACCCCTCCTCGGATGACAACCTTTCCCGCCACAGCTCTTGCATCTTCACCTCACAGCGTTTTCTTTTATTCATCTCTCATTTTGTCACTTGCTTAGAGTAAATTATATGGAGTGAAAGAAGATGTATTTATAATGGTGTAATCGGAGGTTTCGGCAGATATATGCAAAATTGTTGTAGGGTGGAACCCTATGGGGAGATCTTTCACGAATTGGAGGGGGAATCCCCAAGAACAAGATGAACATAAGAGGGGAAACAAGAGGAACACTCAAGAACAAGTCCAATCACACATCCAGTAGACAATCAAACACACGAGATCCACAAAATACATGAACAATCAAAGGGAAACGAGATACATGGTAGAGTTCATCCCAAATCCTATGAAGGAGATGAGGGCTTGAATCCTAGAAGGATCTTCCCACGAAGGGGGGCTTGAATCCCTCGGAATCTTCTCACATGGAGGTCTTGAACTCCATTGGAGTGGTCTCTCTCTCTCTTTCTCAACAGGAGGAGGTAGGAGCAAAGCTCACCTAAGAATGAGCTATCACTTTGCTAAGTCTAAATGGAGGAGCAAGGGGAGTATATATAGGTCCAAGGGATGAAGGGGTAAGTAGGGACGAGATGGGGATACAAGGGCCAAGCCCAACAGCCATGCATAGGTGGCCCCGTGTGCGCGGGGTGAGTGGAGCCTGTGCGCACGGGGTATCCAGAGACTTGACGTATGAGCCCGTGCGCACGGGGTCTGTGAGGCCCGTGGACACGGGGGTCCCGTGGGCACGGGGTCGGAGGGGCCCGTGCGCACGGGGTCGCCTGGGAGCGGCTGCCTTCTTCTTGGCGCTTCCTTCTCCGCTTCCAGGCTTCCCTCTTGGATGGTGTAGATGTTCTCTTCTTCTTGGACTCCTCCTCGATGAATGTGTAGCTCCGCTCACACCTATGTATGCACACGAGGGAGGGGTCAAGTAGTATACCATCCTCGAAAGGTACAAGTGAACACGTGTAAAGGAGATGATCACATTTGTATGCCTGAAGTAGATGTGGCACATGTCACTTGCCAAATGGATTCTTGACATGGTGATGACCATAGGATGCTCCGCATCAAAAATTTAATGAACGTAAGGTCTAACCAACCGTGTTTATAAAGTTGATCCAGATCAAACTCGGATTGAGTCAATGAGATACATTTTATTTGATATTTTGCCCTGATCTATGTCGGGTGGTGGTTACACGAGATAGGCATTAAAAGGATCTTCTATCCCACCTATCCACATGGGGTATCAGTGGCCTCGTGATCTCCATGAACAGAGATCACTACACGAATAATTAGTTGTGAGAATTTAACTAATTAACTAAGTTTTTTTAATATTTCTAAAATAAAATGTGATGTTTAATTGTATGCATCATTATGTTTATCAATAAAGTGGTGTTGTGATTAAAAATATTTCTGTAATTTCCTGGTAAAATTGACAAAATATTTGTGTAATGTCTCAGAATTCTATATGTTTGGTGAGTGAGTTTCTCCATATAAACATAAAGTTTGTAATAATACATTAATTTTAAGACCCATGAGTAGTTTAGGAGCTTAGCTATGATGTTGTCAGAAGATTATTAGATGTCAGAGTTGTGAATGAGGCAAACAAAAGGATATTATAAAATAGTTATCAATGGTTCTTAATTATATGAAATGCAGTTTTTTTTTGCAAGGGATATAGAATGCAGTATTGATTGGAGTTCAATACTGACCAATTTACCAATCGGTAAAGGAGGCCAACTATGTTCTCAAGAGTCTTCTCTTACTTTTAACATGTTGTGATTGATAAATAATAGTCGATACTATTTTCAGATGCATGGTTACTAATAAAAGATAATGTCAATTCACGAGTTGCATGCCTATATCCAAAACGTTGTGTATTCAAAAACTCATGAAGGTCGGGTGCATTTTCATATCTAGGCAGATAATTTGCATATAAGTTTTGTCCGAAGTCAAAGTATCTCTATTTGACCAAACTTATAGAAAAAAGTATCAATATTCAAAATGCCAAATCAATATTGTTAGATTAATTATGAAATGTGGTTTCATACTATATATGTTTTGTATTGTATATGTTGAATTTTTTTTAATATAAATTTGATCAAACTTTGTAAAGTTTGACTTGACAAAAGTCTAATACGGAGAGTAAAAAGGACTAAGGGAGTATTAAGAAACAAAATTGCTTTAATGCAAATCATCACTAGCATGATGTGCTTGTGCAGCTGCAAACAAACAGAACTAATGGCATGGCCGTTGAGACGTCCCAACAAAACAAAAGCCTCGACAAGGACGAGTAACTCTTGCCCTGCACAAATTTTCTTCTTCTTTTACATCTTACAATGGAACAAACAGCCATGAGCATCTCTATGTACAGGGTTCTGAGCTGTAATTAACAATTGTTGTATCATCCATGCATCAATCCACCCACCAAATTAAACTGCAACACCAAATAACTAACTACTACAAACAAATTAATCAATCTTGCAAGAAAAACGCCTTTCTTAATTTCTCTTCTGACCCAAATCTGTTGTATCATCTGCCATTTCGATGGTAATAATTGGGTTGTGTCCATCTTCGGATGGATGCAGAGACCAAGCAGAGCGTCTCCATTAACTACTAAGAATTTGATAGCACTGTGAACGATCGATGGCATGCGCATCAGTTGGCCGGGCAGCCCATCTCGTCGCGGACCCTGAGGAAGACGATGGCGGCGCCGTAGTGCGCGAGCGCGCCGGCGATGACAAGCAGGTGGAAGATCTGGTGGCTCTGCCCGCACAGATCAAACATCCCGGGCCTCCACCGCTCCGGCACGCGGGTGAGGTAGAAGGCGGTGCCGACGAGGTAGGAGGCGGCCATGGCGCCCTCGTACGCCAGCGTGACGTTCCGGCGCGGCTCGTGCCAGTTCACCGCGGCGGCGTGCACGGCCGGCACGACGCCCGACAGGCCCATCCCGACGAAGAGCAGCGCGCGGTGGGCGCGGTACTTGGCGTCGCTGAGGCGCGGCGACATGAGGGCGTAGACGGTGGCGGCGCCGGCGAGCGAGATGGCGGAGAGGTAGGCGAGCTGCCAGCGCGGCTCGCACTGGAAGATGTAGTAGATGGGCGGGAAGAAGGAGACGACGATCATGACGGCGATGCCGGTGTAGTCGAGGCGGATGAGGAAGAGGTTGAGGCGGTGCGAGTGGCAGGACAGCAGGTGGCACGCGCAGCTGCTCATCAGGCAGAACATGGCCCCCGCCAGGAACACGAAGAAGGGCCACCGCGTCGTCGGCCCCGCCCCCGCCGCCGCCGCCATCGCCAGCCCCGGGCTCGCCTGCATGAACGACGCCGCCCCCTGAAAATGAGAAGCCACCGTCAAACATGTCAGTTAGTAAATCTCAGTTACCATCATCACCATGCATGATTAGAGGATGAAACGGAGGCATCAAATGATTGCCGGACAAAGGTGACGCCGCAGTTTCAACCACCGCTGTGATCATAGCCATGCATGCCATGCATGTGACGATAATGGAGGTTTTTACCATGCATGCGTGTGCAACTGCCCGGCCAGTTGAGTGTACCGGCCGGCAGTGCAAGCAGAGGCAGAATCAGCCGTGAGATTTGTGAGGGAGTGGCATGTGAAAAACGGATGGTGCATCAGTTCACAACAGAAAGGGGAAGTGTCACACGGGATAAACTCCCGGATCACGCAGGCGGCGCCGGGGATAGATAGGACGATTAACTTGATCACATCACTCAACAGAAAGCACATCTGGGTGCTTCCGTGGCTGCTTAATTATCCGATTACGTGTGTGCATCGCTCGATGCAGAGGCTGGAGGACGACAATAAAATGAAGTTTGTCGTGGTTGAAAAGAACTTGTGTATATTTTTTGTCATAGCATTGTAAAAGTTGCGGGTTAGGTAGGTAGCAAGGCTGGTCAAGTAAAGGCAACCTGAACCTCATGCCCCACGCAGCATCGAAATTAAGTCCAAATCATCTACCCGTAGATAGCAGACAGCCAAGGCAACAGTGGGTGGTACTAGTACTACTGCTGCTGAGAAGGTGAGCAATTGAATTGAATCTCCAAGACATGTGGATCTGCCTGCCTGTGCCAGACAGCAGGAATTCACATCTGACAGATCATTTCATCCTCACCCCATATTAGTTGAAGGCACTTATGGGTGTAGGACATACATATCAGTTTTTACGACTGCACGGCTCCAGCATACTACTTGTTGCTATTGATGGTTATCACGGAATTGTAACAAGTAGTATTTATGAAAGGAAGGTAAATGGCATGGAGGTGCTGGTAGTGCTACTCACGGAGAGGACATCGCCTATGTTGCTGGAGACGTTCTCTGCGACCTTGGAGATGGGCCTGCAGTGAAACGAAGTACACAAATTAGCTACTCAATTTCACAATTTCAGTAAAGAAGATAGTAAGAATTTTGATGAAGGTTTAAAAATCTGAATGAATAATTACCATGAGAGGTGGCCGATGAGGTGGGCGACCTGGGGGAAGTACTGGGCGAGGTGCCAGAGGGTGAGGCCGAGGAAGAGGAAGAAGCCGAGGAGGTGCGTCCAGATGTTGATGGTCTCGTTGTGCCAGGAGAAGACGCTGAGGAAGGCGTGCAGCAGCGGCCACTCGGAGCGGTAGTGGTTGAGGATGAACTCGTTCTCCTTCATGTACTCCGGCAGCTCCTCGTAGCTCACCAGCCGGTACTCCTGCTGCTGCTGCTGCTGCCTCCTCTTCCTCGCCCCTCCCCCTCCCCCTCCTCCTTCCCTCCTCTGCTGCTTGCCCCTCCTCGTCTTCCTGCCTCCTTCCTTCGCCATGGCCGCCCCCGCCGGAGCTTCCTCCTGCAGGTGCCCGCCGCCCACGCTGCTCTCCTGGTCCATGGCCGCTGGCCCCTTTCTTTTCTCTCTCACTAGAACTATCACGGGGAGAGAGAGGGGGACGGAGGGAGCAGAGAGGCTGTGTGTGTGATAAAGGGGGCGAGGCTGTTGCCGGGGTTAAAAAGGACGCTCGCTCGCTCGCTCACACGCGACGCAGGCAGCTCCGCTTGTCCTGAGGAAGCAAGCCAAGAAATCTACTACAGGATACGGCGTATCGTACGCGACTCCAGTTGTTTTCATGCTCTTTTTATACAATATTGGTCGATTGAAATGGGGACGCATATGTTGCTAGCTCCGGGGATGTGGCGCGTGCGCACATTTCCTCGGGTTGGTACACCTTCATTGCTACTACTGCAAAGTTTTCCAGAATAATCATGAGAAAAGCCTCTCGCTCGCTGCCTTGATGCGCAGTGAAGTTGATGAGGACAAATGCAGGTGGAGCGGGACGGGTAGGACGACGGGCAACCACATCGCCACCGTTGGGTGGGAAAAAGGGAGGACGAAAACGAATGAAAAATGCCGGCATTCAATACTGGCTATAGCTAGTGTTTTATCAAGAGAAAAAGAAGCCTGCGTGTAATGGTGGCCGTATGAAACTAGCTACCTGCATGTGGGGCCAGCGGCAGGCTCAGGAATGAAGTGGATGGTGTGCACACTCAAAATAATTTTTTATGTCCAACTGTCATGCAATATTTGGCAAAAGCATGACATAAATAGGCCGATCAAGCCTCGCTACGAGCGACGACGATGGAGTGGGGTGGGGGTAACTCTGCGACGGCGTGCACTGGTTGAGCAGTTGAACGGCGCCGACGAGGGGGGCAATGGGGAAGTGAGCACGCGGGGGAGACCCGGCCGACTCGCCCAGGGCTCGAGAGCGAGTCATACGAGAGTGAGTTGAATTTTGTTTACGTTCTTGGTTTGGGTTCGGGCCCCTCTCGATCTTTTGCGTAGGGGGTGGCCACGATGGTGATGGCGAGTCTGATTGAGTGGTCGTCGAGCAATTTAGGTGACGCTCTCACGCATGGGCGGGAATAGATGGTGAGCTGGGCTACTGGCTTGCTATTACTGTGGGTTTGTGGGCCAAGATATTATGATACCGATTCTTAAAATTTCGGCCTACTTTGTAGCTTCGCCAGGGTGTGATCATGCACATCTCATTATTTCTTGTATTCTTTTTGATACGCGAGCCATCCGTAAAAGTTAAGCTCAAACTTTTGAAATTGTGATTGTTAATGTTGTGTTTTTTTAACATCATCACCGGGTGGACTAGGGTTTCGCTCACCTCCATCGACTGCCCGGTGGCGTAGAAGGGAGGGGAACCCTTGGACCTTGTCACATGTGTGGCTACTAGTTTAGGATTAGGTTCGTCTCTCCTTTGATGGTGTTTGGACAAATGTGTGGTTGTTTGGAAATTACCCTCGATCCCAACTCCATCCCGGGGAGGCTCAGCATTGAGAGGTTGAGGAGCGAGTTATCTTCTTGTGCTCCTTTGGCCGGCGGTTTGAGTGTGAATTGGTGTTGCGGTTAGGTGGCGAGGGTGGCAACATCTAGGGTTTTTGTTCTTCTACTTGGGCCCTGCTTCCATGGTGACTGCTATGACGACACTGACAAGTGATGGTGAGGATGTACGAGAGCCAAGCCGGTGTTGATCACTTCGGTCGGCATGTGGTTGGCCATCGGATCCTTCTTTGTTTTGGTGATGGTTTTTCCTACGACTACGAGGCACCGGTTCATAGCCTCAATGATTTCCCGTCCGCGGGCAACGAATTCAGGTGACTCCGGAAGTGCAGTAATGGTTAACCATCGATTGGCTCATTATCAATGATGGAGGCAACCGAGTCCCCAATGAACTAGATTTGGTGATGGCTTCTCCTACGACTACGAGGCACCGGTTCATAGCCTCAATGATTTCCCGTCCGCGGGTAACGAATTCAGGTGACTCCGGAAGTGCAGTAATGGTTAACCATCGATTGGCTCATTATCAATGTTGGAGGCAACCGAGTCCCCAATGAACTAGATTTGGTGATGGTTTCTCCTA
>NC_041393.1:718109688-718110252 GCF_002162155.2 Triticum dicoccoides | reverse complement strand
TTCTTTGAAACCCACAATACAAACGCCCACATGAACGCTTACCCGTATGAGCACCTTAAGAGACCGAGCCAGCGCAAACATGGTCGCCCACAGAACTAACATCGTCAAAAATAACCGAAATAGCCCATGAAAATGTGAGCACTAGTTTCACGTCCACAACTCGAACTTTGGTGGACTGGTTTATCTGTACAGAAATGGGCCACCGTCGGCCGCGTGACACGATGGGAAAAGAAGGCAGGATTTGAATGGGTCTCTTTCATATGGGAAATTCGGTTAGCTAGCCTCGTGTCGTGTCAGCTTAATGTGTACTCCCTATTATATACAGTACACATTTGACATTCCTCTGTACATGGGACCCCCCCCCCCTACCCTACCCTACTATAGCCAGCTAGCTCGCAATGTGCTCTACTCCGCGCGTTGGAATAGCAATAAACGAGTCATAGTTTGCCAGGAACTGAATACACGTAGAGACAGCAACGGGTCGAGGCGAGGCAGTATGGTAGGGTGGCTGGGCCTGGGCGGGTTGGTCCGGGTCCTGGCGTTCGAGGCTTTGACCCGTTTTAA
>NC_041393.1:718105558-718109099 GCF_002162155.2 Triticum dicoccoides | reverse complement strand
CGTGCGTATGTGTGTGTGTGTGGCGTGCAGTGCAGGCAACCCTACATTTAATTGGATTGAAGAAAAAGAAAAAGAAAACTTGCGGGGCTCGGGTCGGGTTGGGCCTCCACCTGATCAAGCGATTAGCAGTAGCTGGGGGGCTCGGGCGGCTCCCAACCAACTCCAGCTAACTGAAAACTCCCCCCGCCACAGTCCCCTCCCCTCATCCACTTATTATTTCGTTTGATTTGAATTGAAAGGAAGACGACTCGCTCCACCGGCGACCGTCTCGTGTCGTTGTGAACGGATGGAATTGATGATCGGTGTGGCGCGTCCGGTTCATAAAATAAAATCCATAACGGGAAAGAAAGAATTGATGATGGTTTCGCTCTGGAGCCGACCCAGGCGATCGCCGTGTTTATGTTTAGGCCATCCGTGCGTGCGTGCGTGCATACGTGTACGCATGCATTGTGTTCAGACGGGTGGGGCCAACTGCCTCTTCACAGCAAGCTCCAACGAACCAACGAGGCGACAAGATGAACAGTAATATCAAAACAAATAGTAAAAAAATTTAAAATTCTGAAGATGTTCTTGAGCATGCTTGACGGTTTTCATGTGAAATGGAGCGGCAGTGTTTCGTCGATGAAAACACAAATTTGGGTGTGACATTTTGGGGTAACAATTGTTTTTTTTTGTTTTTTGCACATCCCAAAAATGATTAGCCTTTTTGCCTACAAAATTCCAGGTAACATTCAGATGTGACAAAGAACACATAAAAAATTTGTTGGGGTTATTTTAACATTTCAAAAATTGTTTTTCTAAGGCAGGAGCACATGCTCCCGGGAGCCGAATCGCATTTCCGGGCAACCGTGAGCACCTGTTTCATCAAAGTACTCAGAGCGTTTCTTTTCTGATGGCAACTCCAAAGTGAAACATCAAATTCTGTCTAAATTTGTCATTCAATGGTGGTCACTAAAATTCTTTAGACCGGTCCGGATGTCCGGGATCCCGCAAACGGGCACCAACGGGGAGGTTTATGGGAGTCCATACGCCTGTTTTACAGGACTTGCCCGGCCCACCCAAAACTAAGCCAGAGTTCACGAATTTGAAAATTCCCACCACTATTTCCGCGCAAAAGCCTATCCTTTCCAACTGCCTCCGCCCTAATTGTCGCCTCACCCCACCATCGATTATCTGCCGCCAAGAGAGACAATTGTGGTCCACGCGGATCTAGAGGGCATGAGGGTGGTGGCCACCCGCAATGTCATGTCCGCGGACCGCAACACCCACTACCACAAGGCAAAGAAGAAGGCGGGCGATGTCGTGATGGCTGGTCAGGGCGGACCTTGTCTGGGAAAGTATGCCGCCATGCTGGTAGTCGGGGCTCATTGCAGCAAACCACGCCCAACTTCACCGTTAGCCATCGAGTCCCATTCACCGTCAACCTCAACACTTACTACGCATTCACATATCGTAGTCGTCGGTGCTGGTCCAACCATGGATTTCGGTTGTGGAGCTATCGTCCATCAATGCCAGGTCAGTGTTTGCCGGAATGCCTCATCCAAGCTGGACGGTGGTAGACGATGAGGCCATGTTGAATATTATCTACGATGGAGGTGTAGCGACCCGACCTCAAACGTCAAGTCTCTGTGCATCAGTGTCATCCCTGGATCAGCAATGCTGACATGCACAGTACTCGAAGAATTTATAACAGAGTAGCAATCACACACTTATTACATCGAATGTCTCAAAAGAGAACTTATTACAATAATTTGGCTTAAGGCCATCTAATGCGATAACAACGGAAGGCTTGGAAGATAAAGTGAGTTCATCAACTCCAACGGCATAGCTGAGCTGCACGGCAACGACCTAACGAACCTTACTCCTCGTCTGAAAAGTCTGCAACATAATACGTTGCAGCCCGAGAAACGGGTCAGCACATGGAATATGCTGGCAATAACACAGTAGAACAAGAACAGAATAATGCTATCACTACATGCATATTTGGCTGGTGGAAAGCTCTATGGTTATAGTTTTTGCGAGAAGCCAATTTTTTCCTACAAGAAAGGAATAAATTTTATTTAACTATCATGGTAGTTGAAACATCGAGAAGGTATAACCCCAACTCAATCCCAAATTAAAGTAATTATCAACCCAACAATATTAATTATGAGTGATGAGATACATGTGATAACCCAAGTACTAGATACTCAAAATTGTCCATAACCGGGGACACGGCTAACCATGATTAGATTATACACTCTGCAGAGGTTTGCGCACTTTTCCCCACAAGACTCAATCGCTTCCGTTGGATTTCTCGCACTGCATGGTGTTTGAGAAACGGATGACCAAGACATAGTCTTTCAGAAACATTAACTCCCTACTCCGGGTAGACCATACCAAACCTACAAAACTCACTACCTGCTGATCTACCTCTTCAAGAGCTTCACGTAACTTACTCAGCTATGCTAGAGCCCATAATAGCTTGTGGCTGCACATGGAAGTTTCTAGCATGAATCCTCTCAGTTCCCTTTAAGCCTGGGTGGCGGTCCATAGGAAGATCACACGGTAACCCCGTCCAAAAAAAAATACAGACAACACTGGGTTCCCCAGGTGCCTCAGTCCACCCAGATGTGTATTAAAGTTGCCATCTTAAGTTAAACCATTAATTAACAATCTCACATCTGTCATGGAGACACTCAAACCCAATCCACGTCTACGAGCATAGCATAGCAATATAAGCATAACGTAGAAGTAACTCCCAAGGGTTTGATAATAAACAGGGCAATAGGTTCTACCTCATCAACTACTTCCCAATACCCACATGTTAAAGACATCCTAATCATGCAATGTGTGAGGATTGAACTAATGCAATGAAAACTGGGTATGAAAAGAGTATGATCAATGCGTTACTTGCCTTGCTGACGATCCGTGAATCCTAGAGACTCGTAGTAACACGCTTCACACTCTGGGAATTCTATCACAAACAAACAATAACATACATAACCAACTAACAAAGATGCACGAGCAAAACTTCAAATAAAAGAGATTGACCAGAAATTTCAACTTGAGAACCCCGAGTTGCAAAAAGAATCAAATCAAACGGAGCAACGAAACTCAAACGGCGAAAGAAATAAGATCCATTTACTAAGCTGGACTAAGATCAATTTTTACAGTATCAAATTCTTGTTTAAGTTGATTAAACAGAAAGAGGGTCTCGAGACGAAACTCTAGGCGTTTGAATCACCTGATTCTGACTAACGAGCGAAAAGAAAAACAGAAACTAAGATCGGATCAGAAATCGCGACTGAAAATAATCGCAGATAAATCCGATAAAAGAAAACTGACGAACAGGCTAACGAACGAGCGTTCGTTATCTGTAACTAACGAAAGAAAACCGTTCGTTTAAATGAACGTACGGACGAACGTCCGCTAAATAGAGGAGCCGCGAAAAACCGGTGAACCGATCTAAAAAGAAATGAACTAGGGTTTCAAAAAAACGAATGGTTTAAAAAAAACGAACGGTGGGGCGGCGGCTCGCGAGGCGGCGGGGCTCGGCGAC
>NC_041393.1:718086933-718105280 GCF_002162155.2 Triticum dicoccoides | reverse complement strand
GGCGGGAGGCGTCGCGGCTCGGGGCGGGCTGCGGTGGTTGGTGGTGGTGGGGGCTCGGGGGGTGGAGTATATAAAGAGGGGGGTGGCGGCTTGGAGTAGGGGCCAAGGTGGTGGCGGTGGAGTCCGGCTCGGACTCCTCGTCCGAGTCGGCGGCGGCGGCGCGGAGTTGGGCTAGCGGACCGGCTGGGTTTCGGCCCAGTCGGCGGAACACTTTTTTTAAAATAAATAATTTCGCCGGCGAAAATAAAATTCTAGAAAATAAAATAAAAACCTAAAAATGCCAAAACAAACTTTCACCGTCTAAATAAAATATTTAGAACGAGATGAACATTTTCTTGGCCCTAAAATGCAATTTTTTAAAACTTGCAATTTTTCTATTGCAAATAAAATCCAAATAAAATCAAGTAAAATCAAATAAATGATTTTAATATTTTTCCTCCAATATTTCAATTATTTTGGAGAAGTCATATTATCTCCTCTCATTTATTTTTGGTATGAAATATTTTTCGGAGAGAAAATAATTAAAATCAAAATCCTCGTTTCACAATTTGCTAAGAATCAATTACGAAAACTGGGAAATCCCCAACTCTCTCCGAGGGTCCATGAGTTGCTTAGGATTTTCGAGGATTGCAGAGCGGAAATGCAATAAAATATGATATGCATGGATGACCTATGTATAACATTCCAAATTGAAAATTTGGGATGTTACAAACCTACCCCCCCCCCTTAAGATGAATCTCGCCCTCGAGATTCGGGTTGGTCAGAAAATAGGTGTGGGTGGTCCTTGCGGAGATCATCCTCTCGTTCCCAGGTGGCTTCATCCTCGGTATGGTGGCTCCACTGAACTTTGCAAAATTTGATGACCTTGCTGCGAGTGACTCGGCTGGCAAACTCAAGAATCTTTACTGGCTTCTCCTCATAAATCAAATCACTGTCCAGTTGAATTGCCTCCAAGGGTGTTGTATCTCCTAACGGTATATCGGCCATCTCAGGATGACACTTCTTCAGCTGTGAGACGTGGAACACATCGTGAACTCCTGACAGTCCTTCAGGTAATTCTAGTTTGTAGGCAACTTCTCCCATCCGTTCCAAAACACGATACGGTCCTACAAATCTCGGGGCTAATTTTCCCTTAACTCCAAACCGTTTCACACCTCGCAAGGGTGATACTTGCAGATATGCCCTGCCTCCAATTTCATAAGTTACCTCCTTGCGTTTTGAGTCTGTGTAACTTTTCTGCCTGGACTGAGCTACCTTCAGTCTATCCCGAATCAACTTAACCTTCTCCTCGGACTCTTTGATCAAGTCTAGTCCAAACAACTGTCGGTCTCCTACCTCATCCCACATCAATGGTGTTCTGCATCTGCGTCCATACAAAGTTTCGAACGGTGCCATCTTCAAACTGGCTTGGTAGCTATTGTTGTATGAAAACTCTGCGTAAGGCAAATTGTCATCCCAACTAGATCCATAATCTAGCGCACAGGCTCTCAACATATCTTCCAGTATCTGGTTGACTCTCTCGGTCTGTCCATCAGTCTGTGGGTGGAATGTTGTACTGAACTCCAATCTCGTACCCAAGGTCTAGTGTAACTGATGCCAAAACTTGGAAGTAAACTGTGTCCCTCTATCTGATATGATGCTCCTCGGGACTCCATGCAAACACATAATCCTGGACATATATATCTTGGCCAACTTTGCACTGGTGTAAGTAGTTTTCACCGGAATAAAGTGAGCCACTTTGGTCAAGCGATCCACTACTACCCATATTGAGTCATATCCTGCTTTGGTCCTGCGTAGTCCGGTGATAAAGTCCATGTCAAGTTTATCCCACTTCCATTCAGGTATCGGCATAGGCCGTAACAGTCCGGCTGGCTTCTAATGCTCTGCCTTCACTCTCTGACATACATCACATACGGCTACATACTCCGCAATATCCTTCTTCATACCAGTCCACCAGAAACGTTCTTTTAAATCCAAATACATCTTGGTGTTTCCGGGGTGTATCGAGTATGGTGAGTCATGAGCCTCCTGAAGTATTAACTTCTTGATCTCTGGGTTATTAGGCACATAAACTCGGTCCTCAAACCATAAGGTATCGTGCTCATCCTCGCGAAAACCTTTGGCCTTTCCTTCGCTCATCTTCTCCTTTATCTCGGCAATCTCCTTGTCCTCCTTCTGAGCTTCTCGAATTTTGTTCAACAAAGTTGACTGAACCTCCATTATTGCCAGGAAACCTTTGGGAACAATCTCTACTCGAAGTTCCATGAGATCCTTAGCTAACACCTTTGGCAATCCTTTGCCTTCAAGTATATTGGCATAACTCTTCCGACTCAGAGCGTCTGCTACAACATTGTCCTTTCCGGGATGATAGTGTAGCTTCATATCATAATCCTTTATAAGTTCCAGCCATCTCCTCTGTCTAAGGTTCAGCTCCTTTTGCGTGAAAATATACTTCAAACTCTTATGATCCGTGTACACATCACAACGGTCTCCAATAAGGTAATGTCTCCAAGTCTTTAATGCATGCACTACGGCTGCTAATTCCAAATCATGTGTGGCGTAGTTCAACTCATGGGGCTTCAGTTGTCGTGAGGCATACGAAACAACTTTACCATCCTGCATAAGCACACATCCCAGTCCCAAATGAGAGGCATCGCAATACACTTGAAACTCCTTATGTATATCTGGCAATGTTAGCACTGGGGCTGTAGTCAAACATTTCTTCAACTCCTGAAAACTTGCTTCGCAATCTTCTGTCCATTTAAACTTAGTATCCTTCTTCAATAGTTCAGTCATTGGCTTTGCAAGCTTGGAAAAATTCTCAATGAATCTTCGATAATATCCCGCGAGTCCAAGGAAACTGCGGATCTCACCAACTGAAGTGGGTGCCAACCATTCAGTGACTGACTGGACTTTGCTGGGGTCTACTGCTATACCCTCTCCTGATATAACATGCCCAAGAAATCCAACTTCCTTCAACCAAAATTCGCACTTGCTGAACTTGGCGTATAACTGGTGTTCCCTGAGTTTCTCGAGAACTAATCGCAAATGCTCCTTGTGCTCCTCTTCATTCTTCGAGTATACCATAATATCATCGATAAACACCACAACAAATTTGTCCAAATACTCCATGAACACTTTGTTCATCATACTCATGAAATAGGCAGGTGCGTTTGTCAGTCCAAACGACATGACCGTATACTCATATAATCCATACCGCGTAGTGAACGCTGACTTTGGTATATCCTTCTCTCGGATCTTCAACTGATGGTATCCTGACCGTAGATCAATCTTTGAAAACACCTTAGCTCCTTGCAGCTGATCAAACAGATCATTGATCATCAGTAGTGGATACTTGTTCTTAATCGTTACTTCGCTCAAGGCTCGATAATCCACAACCATCCTCAGGGATTTATCCTTCTTCTCGACCAAAAGTACTGGAGCTCCCCAAGGTGACGAACTCCTTCGAATATAACCTTTCTCCAACACTCCTTGATCTGCTTCTTAATTTCCTCCAGATCATTTGCGGGCATCCGATAGGGTCTCTTGGATATTGGCCCTGTACCTGGTAATAGCTCTATCAAAAACTCAATGTCTCGATCCGGAGGCATACCTGGTAACTCTTCTGGAAAAACATCCGGATAATCCCTTACTACAGGCACTTCCTCCTACACGACTCCTGTGAGGGCATTCACGTGGGTCCTCCTAGGCACATTCCTAGATACGTACTTAATCCTTTTACCCTCCGGGGTGGTGAGATAAATTGACTTACTAGCACACTCAATACTTCCTCCATACTTTGACATCCAGTCCATACCTAATATCACATCCAATCCTTGTGACTCCAAGATAATTAGGTCATACGAAAAAACATGAGTCCCAATGGTTAGGGGTATCGGGTTGCACCACCGGCTAGCCATATATTCTGCTCCAGGCGAGCTTACTAAAAGAGGGGTCCTCAGGGTTTGGGTTGGTAGGTTAAACTTATCCACAAATCCCCTTGATATGTATGAATGCGATGCACCAGTATCGAAAAGAATAAGAGCGGTAAATGACTTAACCAAAAACTTACCTATTACCGCGTCCGGCTGCTTTTCAACCTCCTCCACGTTAACGTGGTTCACTTGTCCTTTGTTGAATGGATTAGGCTTCTTCCCGGCGCTCCCGTTTCTGTTTCCATTCCTTCCTTCAGGGCAATCATTCGCATAGTGCCTAGTCTTCCCGCACTTAAAACAAGTAACTTGACTCAGGTCTCTCTTGGCGGGTGTGGCTGGATTGGAGCGATTCTGATTGTTGTTAGCTCCGTTCCCATTTCCATTCTTACCACCGTTGTGGTTATGAGATCCTCCTCCAGTGTGGTTGACCTCCATGGTTATGAACAAGTCCTCCCGAATTTGGGGTTAAGCGAGGCTTCTGCTGAGCTCCTGAGTTATACTTCCCTTGTCCATACTTCCTCTTACGGCTCTCAATCTGCTGCTGCTTCCCTTCGATCATAAGAGCCTTATCTACCAACTCCTGGTAGTTGTTGAAGGTTGCCACCATCAATTGCATACTCATCTCATCATTCAACCCTTCCATAAACTTCTCCTGCTTCGCGGCATCTATGGCCACATCATCAGGGGCATAGCGTGATAACTTGCTAAAATCATCCACGTACTGGCCTACAGTATAGTTCCCCTGGAGTAAATTGCGAAACTCCCATTTCTTCATCTGCATAGCTCCAGTGGAAACATGGGCAGTATGAAAAGCCTGCTGAAACTGAGCCCATGTGACGGTGTCGATAGGATAGGTGGCTGTGAAATTTTCCCACCATGATGCTGCCGGTCCATCCAATTGGTGTGCGGCAAAACGCACCTTCTCCGCATCTGTGCACCCTGCGGTGGTCAACTCCCTTCCGATACGGCGTAGCCAATCATCGACAACTATTGGCTCGATGCTACTGGAAAACACCGGCGGCTGTAACCTTAGAAAACGGGCTAGGTTGTCTGCTGGTGGCGGGTTGTTGTTGTTGTTGTTGCCCTGGTTCTGAACTAGCAATTGCATCAAGGCATTCTGCTGTTGGATCAACTGGGTGAGCTCCGGTGGGAAAGCAAAATCGGTGTCACGTCTCGGAGGCATCTGATGGGTTTAGATGGAAGAGATTAGAATAGAAAAAGGTCTAGTGAGAAAGCACTACCCATATGCACATGAGACAAACAAATTCATATCACTCAATCAATCAAGCAAGGGCATACACCAATCTAGAACTATCGCAAAAGTGCTCAACTACTACTAAATATATGGGGAAATACTACTAATATATGGTGGTCATCTAGAAATTTTGATCGGTGGAAGATTCCATAATGTCCGCTACAGCTTCATCTTCAAAGTCATCTTCACTAGGATCAGAATCAGTGTCGTCGATGATGATGTAATTGTCCGGGCAAGTGGGGTCGTCATCTTCGTCTCCCGGTGCTGGTTCTCCCATGAATACTCCGATCTTCTTAACCAGGTCGTCGTTCTTCTCCAGTAGTGTCTTGATTTCCTCCTCATATCCATCGCGCGTGAACTTGAGTTCTTCCTCCGGCTCGATGATCCTAGTCTTTGCCTTCTTCAACTCCATCCTGTCTGCGCACATCTGGTTTTCCTAACGTCGAATGTGCTGGTTTAGCTCCTGGATAAAAGCTGCAATGGATCTATATTTCCTGGTGTTGATTATTTCCCATTGCTCGTCTCGGCGCCCGCATATTTGATAGATAGTGTCCTTGAGTTCCCTGTTGTAGACTTCTCCAATGCGTCCCATGGTAATGTGGGCTGCCATGCTCTTGCCTAGACTCCAGGTTGGTGCATCGAAGGAAAATTCTATGGGTTTAGAAGTTGGCGAGAACGTCCTTCCTGGTACTTGTACTTGAATCATCCAGCGCTCCTCTTCTGGTAAGGTGGCGTTGTACGTCCCGGTGAAACTTGGTATTCCAATGTTTTCAAGTACCTAGTGACTTCCTTCAAGTGGCGTCCAAAAGGTGTATCCTCATCTGGTTGAGCGAACTTGTTCTTCATCTCCGTCATCCTAAAGAATGGAAAAGGAAGAGTCAAAAAAATGAGTAGAGAAGAGTGACCTATGGTTTATCTTAGTGGTCGTGTCCTACACTCAGCATGTGCTCTGATACCATCTTGTAGCGACCCAACCTCAAACGGTCAAGTCTCTATGCATCAGTGTCATTCCTGGATCAGTAATGCGGACACGCATAGTACTAGAAGGATTTATAACAGAGTAGCAATCACACACTTATTACATCGAATTTCTCAAAAAAGAACTTATTACAATAATATGGCTTAAGGCCATCTAATGCGATAACAGCGGAAGGCTTGGAAGATAAAGTGAGTCCATCAACTCCAACGGCATAGCTGAGCTGCACGGCAACGACCTAACGAACCTTACTCCTCGTCTGAAAAGTCTGCAACATAATACGTTGCAGCCCGAGAAACGGGTTAGCACATGGAATATGCTGGCAATAACACAGTAGAACATGAACAGAATAATGCTATCACTACATGCATATTTGGCTGGTGGAAAGCTCTATGGTTATAGTTTTTGCGAAAAGCCAGTTTTTCCCTACAACAAAGGAATAAATTTTATTTAACTATCATGGTAGTTGAAACATCGAGAAGGTATAACCCCAACTCAATCCCAAATTAAAGTAATTATCAGCCCAACAATATTAATTATGAGTGATGAGATACATGTGATAACCCAAGTACTAGATACTCAAAATTGTCCATAACCGGGGACACGGCTAACCATGATTAGATTGTACACTCTGCAGAGGTTTGCGCACTTTTCCCCGCAAGTTTCGATCGCTTCCATTGGATTTCTCGCACTGCATGGTGTTTGAGAAATGGATGACCGAGACATAGTCTTTCAGAAACATTAACTCCCTACTCTGGGTAGACCATACCAAACCTACAAAACCCACTACCTGCTGATCTACCTCTTCAAGAGCTTCACGTAACTTACTCAGCTATGCTAGAGCCCATAATAGCTTTTGGCTGCACACGGAAGGTTCTAGCATGAATCATCTCAGTTCCCTTTAAGCCTGGGTGGCGGTCCATAGGAAGATCACACGGTAACCCCGGGATTTCCAAAAAAAATACAGACAACACTGGGTTACCCAGGTGCCTCAATCCACCCAGATGTGTATTAAAGTTTCCACCTTAAGTTGAACCATTAATTAACAATCTCACATCTGTCATGGAGACACTCAAACCCAATCCACGTCTACGAGCATAGCATATCAATATAAGCATAACGTAGAAGTAACTCCCAAGGGTTTGATAATAAACAGGGCAATAGGTTCTACCTCATCAACTACTTCCCAATACCCACATGTTAAAGACATCCTAATCATGCAATGTGTGAGGATTGAACTAATGCAATGAAAACTGGGTATGAAAAGAGTATGATCAATGCGTTACTTGCCTTGCTGACGATCCGTGAATCCTAGAGACTCGTAGTAACACGCTTCGCCCTCCGGGAATTCTATCACAAACAAACAATAACATACATAAGCAACTAACAAAGATGCACGAGCAAAACTTCAAATAAAAGAGATTGACCAGAAATTTCAACTTAAGAACCCCGGTTTGCAAAAAGAATCAAATCAAACGGAGCAAAGGAACTCAAACGGCGAAAGAAACAAGATCCATTTACTAAGCTGGACTAAGATCAATTTTTACAGTATCAAATTCTTGTTTAAGTTGATTAAACAGAAAGAGGGTCTCGAGACGAAACTCTAGGCGTTTGAATCACCTGATTCTGACTAACGAGCGAAAACAAAAACAGAAACTAAGATCGGATCAGAAATCGCGACTGAAAATAATCGCAGATAAATCCGATAAAAGAAAACTGACGAACAGGCTAACGAACAAGCGTTCGTTATCTGTAACTAACGAAAGAAAAATGTTCGTTTAAATGAGCGTACGGACGAACGTCCGCTAAATAGAGGAACCGCGAAAAACCGGCGAACCGATCTAAAAAGAAACGAACTAGGGTTTCAAAAAAAACCGGCGGCTCGGATCCGGCTCGGTACCTCCAGCGAGGTGTGTAACGCCCCGGATACAACTTTCCATAATTGTAACTCCGACTCTTGCCTTTTTCGGCTATTTGATACATTATTTTCTCCGTGGTTGGGTTTTGTCTTTTGTTTTTTTTTTGCATTTTGTTCATGTCTTGCATCTCATCTCATAGCATCATGCGCATTGCATCTGCATGTTTTCATAAAGCTTGCATCCGTCCGTAATTGGCGCGTCCCCCCCCCTTGCCTTCGTAGACCGTTTCGAGTCCAACCGGGTTCTCGTTCCCCTTTTATTGGACCGCCATACCTCTCTTGCCAGCTCGCAGCCCCCTCGCGCGCGTCCGAAACTTCCCCGAACCCGACCCGGACTGTCATGACCAATGGGTCCGGATCATCTCCAAACATCTAGAAAATATCTCCGTTTTATTTATTGGACTCCCTAGCCTATTTATTCCCATCCGTCGGATTTCGATCGGATGATCCAAACTCCCTCGTTTCCTTATATATAGAGCAACTCCTAGCCTAATCTAGCCTAACCCTAAAACCTAGGAGGTTTGTCCCTCCCCGCCGCCGCCACTCCAAGATCTTCCTCGGGATCCCAGCGCAGCCAAGCCTCCACCTTCTCCAAATTCCCACGCCATCGCCACTCTCTTCCTCCCTTGATTTCAGCGCCAGCCACCTCCTCCTTGGGATCCAATCCACCAAACAGTCTCCTTCCCGATACACCCCTCGCCGAGCCTTCGTACAGCAGCCGCCACCCCCTCTCTTCCCGAGGCCCGAGCAGGAGCGCTCGGCCTCGTCTTCTCGCGTGGCCAGCAGCCTCGACGCCGACCACCACGACCACCGCCGCGCCCTGCTTCTTCTTCCTGCTCGAGGAGATGCCCCTCGCCTCGAGCACCAAAGCTTCAAGGCCGTCTTCTACAGTTTCGTCGCCGGAGCTCCCCACCACCAGCAGGTCGCCGCACCTCACCTGCGGCCTCCTCCTCGTCGCCCCGCCCCTCCGCGACGAGCTCCGCCACCCAAACTGCGCCGATACCTATCTTCATCGCCACCAACAGGAGCAGGAGCTCCCATGGCAGCCGCCGCCGTCCTGCCTATCCCGCAGGAGCTCCTCGCCCCCGGATCGGGTCGCCTCCGCCCGGTTCCTCTCGCGACGTCGCTTCGTGATGCCCTGCCCTCGCCAAGACCTGCCGCCGCCGGCGCCCCCAAGTCCCGCGTCGCCAAGCCGCCTCCCTGTCCTCGAGTCCGTCCAGTTCCGCCGTCCGCCGTGGCCGTGGAGCTCGTCGGGGTCGTCCTCATGCCGCTCCAGCCCCGCGCCAAGCTGCCGGAGCCCCAAGCCCCTGTGCCTCTCTGCCGCCCGCCAAGTCCCTCTGCAGCGTTGCCCGCCCGCTCGCTTCCTCTGCTTCAAACGAGACAAACAGCCCCGCCCCCTCGTTGACTTGTCCAGCGCCAGCGTGGACGAGTGCCCCACGCGAGCGATCGCCAGGTGGGCTCCAAGGCTCAGCGCCTCTTCCACCGATCGGCCCAAGGCCCAGGGTGAGCAGCCCCCCTGGCCTTTCCTCTGTTGGGCCAGCCTCTGTTTCGGCCCGTTCACATTTTTTTCCCTGCCTACGAATTTAGCTATTATCCCGGATTACCAGTTTTGCAGAAAAGTCCCTAGTCTTCATGCATATAATAAATCTTGAACCGTGCATCGGAATTAAATAATTTATATATGTAAAATGCTTAGAATTTTGTGTAGATTAATAATATGTCACTTTCATCCATGTTTAAAATGTCTAAATTGCTGTTTGCATTTGTTTTGCACAATGCCATGCTAAAATGATTTATTTCACAACTAAATAATCGTAGCTCCGAATTTAATAAACTTTATATGTAAATGGGGTGGAAAAATGCCTAGTTTAACATGGTGCACTTTGTTTTACTGTTTAACAACTCTAAAATTGTGTTTAGGGCAGAACAGTACCAAATTCAAAATATGCACATGAGGATTTTCCGGAATTGTTGTTTGTTGTTCCGGCCTCATTTAAACTTGCCTAAATAGTTAGTTTACTTATGCTTCACCTCTTGCCATGTTTAACAACATTTAATATTGTTTCGTAGCTTAACCGAGATTAAACGAAATATGTCAATGTGGTGTTTTGTCAATATGCAACTCGTTGCATATTGAGCTCCACTTAACTTGTAGTATTGGTTGTTGCACTTTGCCATGCCATGCCTCATTAAACCGGACATGCATCATGTTTGTTTGTGCATCATGTCATGTTTATGCTTGTGTGTTTACTATGTTGTTTGCTTCTTTCCGGTTGTGCTTCTTCTCGATAGTTCCTGTTTCGTTGCGATCGTGAGGATTCGTTCGACTATGCTTGGTTCGTCTTCGCCCGTTCATCTTCTTCATGGACTCGTTCTTCTTCCTAGCGGGATTTCAGGCAAGATGACCGCTACCCTGGATCTCACTACTATCATTTCTATGCTAGTTGCTTCGTTCTATCGCTTTGGTGCGCTACCTAGCTTTTGCTCATCAAGCCTCCCAAATTGCCATGAACCTCTAACCTTTGACACCCTTCCTAGCAAACCATTGTTTGGCTATGTTACCGCTTTGCTCAGCCCTCTTATAGCGTTCTTAGTTGCAGGTGAAGTTGAAGATTTCTCCATGACGGACATGATTATGTTGGGATATCACAATATCTCTTATATTATTAATGCATCTATATACTTAGTAAAGGGTGGAAGACTCGGCCTTATGCCTGGTGTTTTGTTCCACTCTTGCCGCCCTAGTTTCCGTCATACCGGTGTTATGTTCCCGGATTTTGCGTTCCTTACGCGGTTGGGTGATTTATAGGACCCCCTTGACAGTTCGGTTTGAATAAAACTCCTCCAGCAAGGCCCAACCTTGGTTTTACCATTTGCCTCACCTAGCCCTTTTTCCCTTGGGTTTCCGGAGCCCGAGGGTCATCTTTATTTTAGCCCCCCCGGTCCAGTGCTTGTCTAAGTGTTGGTCCGAACTAGAGCCCTTTGCAGCGCCCCCTCAGGGAAACTTGAGGTCTGGTTTTAGTTGTACGGATTGCTCATCCGGTGTTGCCCTGAGAACGAGATATGTGCAGCTCCTATCGGGATTGTCGGCGCATCGGGCGGCTTTGCTGGTCTTGTTTTACCATTGTCGAAATGTCTTGTAAACCGGGATTCCGAGTCTGATCGGGTCTTCCTGGGAGAAGGTATATCCTTCATTGATCGCGAGAGCTTATCATGGGCTAAGTTGGGACACCCCTACAGGGTATAATCTTTCGAAAGCCGTGCCTGCGGTTATAGGCAGATGGGAATTTGTTAATGTCCGGTTGTAGAAAACTTGACACCAGATCCGAATTAAAACGCATCAACCGCGTGTGTAGCCGTGATGGTCTCTTCTCGGCGGAGTCCGGGAAGTGAACACAGTTTCTGGGTTATGTTTGACGTAAGTAGGAGTTCAGGATCACTTCTTGATCATTGCTAGTTTCACGACCGTTCCTTTTGCTCTCTTCTCGCTCTTATTTGCGTATGTTGGCCACCATATATGCTTAGTCGCTGCTGCAGCCTCACCACTTTACCCCCTTACTTTCCCATTAAGCTTTGCTAGTCTTGATACCCATGGTAATGGGATTGCTGAGTCCTCGTGGCTCACAGGTTACTACAACAACAGTTGCAGGTACAGGTTATGCGATGATCATGACGCGAGAGCGATGCTTGCTTGCCTTGAGTTCTTCTTCTGCTTCTTCTCTGATCAGGGGATAGGTTCCAGGTCGGCAGCCTGGGCTAGCAGGGTGGATGTCGTTTGAGTTTCTGTTTGTGTTTCATCCGTAGTCGGATGTTGATCTTATGTATTGTGATGTTGTATTCATGTGGCATTGTATGCCTCTTGTATGTATCCCCATTTATTATGTAATGTTGATGTAATAATATCCACCTTGCGAAGCGTTTCAATATGCGGGTCTATCCTTGGTGGGACCTTCGAGTTCCTTTTGGATAGGGTCGCATATTGGGCGTGACAAGTTGGTAATCAGAGCCTCGACCGACCATAGGGGCCCCCTTGATTGTTGGCCGTTGTTGAGTCTAGGAAAAAAAATGTTTTGAGTCTTAGGATTATATATATCGGAGAGTAGGATTCTTTTTACTCCTCAGCCCCCTTCGTCGCTCTGGTGAGGTCTCCTGACGTAGATGTTTTGACCTTCCTCTCCTCAAATTTCACTAATTTTTTTAGGATCACGCGGGTATCTTGGAATCGTTCCGATGGTTTTGTGACGAGAACATTGTTCTTGGTGCCTCCTGTCTATTATGTGGCATTGACCCGGGGAGTTGAGCTCCGAGGTGTTGTCGTCACAATTTTATCGTTGCAGTTCTGGAATACCTGAGTTTTGCCGACATCGAAAATCTCTTTTATGCAGTTGTTGGTGAGATAACCTCGACGTCACCCAGTACTGGGGAGTTCGGGAGTATTGCCATAGCTCGTATAACGGATGCTTTTCGAAGGTTGAGGTACACGATTTCCGAAGGTTTCTTGGTTATGTGTTGACGGATGGATACAACTTGGATGTAGGTATTGTTAGTTTGGGTGAGATATATTGCTTCCCCTGTATCCCCAACACCAGATTGCATAACCAGAAAGTTTCGGGAGTTTATAGGTGGGAATTCAAGTAGCTCCTAGAATATCTTTCCGACAGATGCGTGATATGGGATTGGGTAAATCTCTATCATATGTATTTGTTCCGGCTTATTCTGCAAGCCAAATCCTTTGTTTTGTTTTATTTGTGGTATTCGAGTTGCTTCAAAGTCAAATGTTGAATCCATACCTTTCCTAAACGGTGTTCTCATATTGCTATGTGAATACTAATCCTTATTGTTTATCGAGATTGTCATGTAAATTCTTTTCCAACCGGCGTGCTTCTCTCCAGGCTAATACTATCATTTTTTTCCATTCACGAGATCAACTCTAAGTTTTCTCAACGGTGTTTGTTTCATCCATCCCAAGTTGTCTTTGTTTTCCCGCCCTCCCACCCTTTTCTTTAAAGACTCATATATTTAATCAAGTATCCATTTATTCATGTGAAGTCTCTTCATTCTTTTCTTTCAATGTTCTTATCCGGTGATTTCCCATGAAGATGCTCAACAGTTTCAAGTTCATCATCCGTCATTGTTGTTTCTTCTCCGGTGGATCCAATTCAAGCTTTCGATATTCATCATATTCCTTTCCTCGTTTCTAATGCTTTCTCATGCCGATGCACCTCTTAATCATTCACTTCTTCCTATCCAATTGTTCCGGAGTGCTGAAGATATCTCATAAGAATCATGTTTCCATTCTTAATCCGTTCAAGTTACTTCGAGGTTTTTCTATCATTCAAGCTTTAATTCTACCGGTGCAATCCCCCCTTTCAATCAATCGTTCAACGGTGTATCTTTTGAGTGGGCCCTAACCCACAGGTCTTTTCCCAGGATCTTACCTGACTCTTCTAATTATTCCAGAGCCATTCCAAATTCTTTCCAAGTTTGACGTAAGAATGAATTATCATAAGTCATATGTCCTTCTCCAAGATCTTTCAAATTCTTTTCATCGTTGGTTCAACCTTTCTAATTTTCTCCCGGAGTATCTCAACAATTCATGGTGGTGTTTCTCCTTGTCATTCTCGGATTTTGAAGACCGAAGAAGACTTCCTCTTAAATCCCTACCCGTTCTTCCAAAGATGTGTAGTTCAAGCTTGATGCCATCCTCTCATAATTGTTTTCGATTGTGAGAATTTTCAACCATCCGACGCATTTCACGAGTTGCTTCCTTTCTCGATCATCCAAAGGCCATCATTTTGGGTTTATTCATTCTCAGCTTTAGCTCTCCTTCTCCATATTCTACCGGTGCATCATTCAAGTATTCTCTAATAAGCTCATGATCTCTTCATTCACTGGTATCTAAATCCCCTCAAGTATCTTAATTCGTTTTCCAATTCTTCCCGGTGAATTGTGCCTTTGCTAATCTCATTCTTATTTCCTCGAGGTGATTCAATTCTTTTCTTCCGGAGATTGTTCATGATGAAGTAATTCACGGTTCTAGTGTTCATCTTTTCCTTTTTCGGAGTTCCAAGTTTTCTCGGTTACATCATCGCGAAGCCCCACCTAAATCATTGCAAGGCTTCACCTTGTATTTTCAACTTCTTTCTCTTTTCATCATCCTTTTATTACCGGAGTTCTTCATGGAGGATCTACATGATGGTTCGTCAAGGATTCTTTTCATTCTTCAATTGTTCTTCAAGATCTCTCTTGAAGTTATGATCCACCAAGCTATACTCAAAAATTAAACATGGTGCTCAACACATGTTTTGTTTTGAGGCGTTCAAGTATTCTTCTTCTTGCATTTCGAAGTGCAATTCTTTCTACCTTATCTTTTGAGGTGGTGTTATGTCATTATTGATAATTTCCCTTCAAGTTTTATGATTCACAAGTTTTCAAGAGTGACATATTTAAATCCATCATTTTCCCTTCGATCATGAGATCTTTCCAACCCAGCAATTTCTTTGTTGGAGTATCTTGGGTTACATTTCACCTAAAGCCTTCCATTGGGAATGTTGCTATTTGTGGTGCCTATCAATGATCCGAGTTTTCTCCTATCCTATCGGCGAAAGAAGTTTTCATCTCCTTGCTGATCTCAACCAATCAATTTTTTTCGTTAGTGGCCGGTTGTCACCTCATCATTTTGAGATGTTTGCCATAAGCCCACAACAAGCTTGTGCCTTTCGTTGTTGATTTTTCAACAACTCCGTTCAATTCTTCTTTACAAGGGTGCTTTCCAAGCTCATTTGTGGAAGAAGTTGGTTTTTTCTTCTCCATTCTGTTGTTCCAATGATCTATCTTCTATTCTTTCTTCCGGAGGCATTGTGATGTTGCTCTTTTCACTCATCATCTTGAATTGTGAGGATCATGTTCTTTTCATGCTTATCCATTTAACCGGAGTGTTGTGTCATCTCTTCAAGTGCTTTTCATATTATCAAGTTTTCCTTCTTCTTTCAGTCGGAGTGCTGCCCAAATTATATCAATCTTATTCCTTCTCTATCTAGCTTTAACCAGAGTGGTTCCAATTCCTTTTTGTCCTTTGTACTCGTCATTCATAGCTTTGAAACCTCCAAGGTTCAAATGGTGTTCCTTGTTTCTATTTGTTCTACCGCAGTGCTCTCAATTGTGTTCAACTTTGTTATGTTCTTTCTTTCAACTTTTCAACCTCTCAAGGTTCTTTGGTTTCACTCATTGGTCGAAGAAGCAACTTAGTTTACCTCTTATCTTCCTCTTCCTTTTCCCTTCGGTGCCATCCTAGATCTCGGGACGAGATCCTCTCGTAGTGGTGGAGTGTTGTAACGCCCCGGATACAACTTTCCATAATTGTAACTCCGACTCTTGCCTTTTCCGGCTATTTGATACATTATTTTCTCCGTGGTTGGGTTTTGTCTTTTGTTTTTCTTTTTGCATTTTGTTCATGTCTTGCATCTCATCTCATAGCATCATGCGCATTGCATCTGCATGTTTTCATAAAGCTTGCATCCGTCCGTAATTGGCGCGTTCCCCCCCCCCCCTTTCCTTCGTAGACCGTTTCGAGTCCAACTGGGTTCTTGTTCCCCTTTTATTGGACCGCCATACCTCTCTTGCCAGCTCGCAGCCCCCTCGCACGCGCGTCCGAAACTTCCCCGAACCCGACCCGGACTGTCATGACCAATGGGTCCGGATCATCTCTAAACATCTACAAAATATCTCCGTTTTATTTATTGGACTCCCTAGCCTATTTATTCCCATCCGTCGGATTTCGATCGGATGATCCAAACTCCCTTGTTTCCTTATATATAGAGCAACTCCTAGCCTAATCTAGTCTAACCCTAAAACCTAGGAGGTTTGTCCCTCCCCGCCGCCGCCACTCCAAGATCTTCCTCGGGATCCCAGCGCAGCCAAGCCTCCACCTTCTCCAAATTCCCGCGCCATCGCCACTCTCTTCCTCCCTTGATTTCAGCGCCAGCCACCTCCTCCTTGGGATCCAATCCACCAAACAGTCTCCTTCCCGATACACCCCTCGCCGAGCCTTCGTACAGCGGCCGCCACCCCCTCTCTTCCCGAGGCCCGAGCAGGAGCGCTCGGCCTCGCCTTCTCGCGTGGCCAGCCGTCTCGACGGCGACCTCCAGGACCACCGCCGCGCCCTGCTTCTTCTTCCTGCTCGAGGAGATGCCCCTCGCCTCGAGCACCAAAGCTTCAAGGCCGTCTTCTGCAGTTTCGTTGCCGGACCTCCCCACCACCAGCAGGTCGCCGCACCTCACCTGCGGCCTCCTCCTCGTCGCCACTCCCCTCCGCGACGAGCTCCACCGCCCAAACTGCGCCGACGCCTGTCTTCATCGCCACCAACAGGAGCAGGAGCTCCCATGGCAGCCGCCGCCGTCCTGCCTATCCCGCAGGAGCTCCCCGCCCCCGGATCGGGTCGCCTCCGCCCGGTTCCTCTCGCGACGTCGCTTCACGACGCCCTACCCTCGCCAAGACCTGCCGCCGCCGGCGCCCCCAAGTCCCGCGTCGCCAAGCCGCCTCCCTGTCCTCGAGTCCGTCCAGTTCCGCCGTCCACCATGGCCGTGGAGCTCGTCGCGGTCGTCCTCATGCCGCTCCAGCCCCGCGCCAAGCTGCCGGAGCCCCAAGCCCCTGCGCCTCTCCGCCGCCCGCCAAGTCCCTCTGCAGCGTCCCCGCCCGCTCGCTTCCTCTGCTTTGAACGAGACGAACAGCGCCGCCCCCTCATTGACTTGTCCAGCGCCAGCGTGGACGAGTGCCCCACGCGAGCGATCTCCAGGTGGGCTCCAAGGCTCAGCGCCTCTTCCACCGACCGGCCCAAGGCCCAGGGTGAGCAGCCCCCCAGGCCTTTCCTCTGTTGGGCTAGCCTCTGTTTCGGCCCATTCACATTTTTTCCCTGCCTGCGAATTTAGCTATTATCCCGGATTACCAGTTTTGCAGAAAAGTCCCTAGTCTTCATGCATATAATAACTCTTGAACCGTGCATCGGAATTAAATAATTTATATATGTAAAATGCTTAGAATTTTGTGTAGATTAATAATATGTCACTTTCATCCATGTTTAAAATGTCTAAATTGCTGTTTGCAGTTGTTTTGCACAATGCCATGCTAAAATGATTTATTTCACAACTAAATAACCGTAGCTCCGAATTTAATAAACTTTATATGTAAATGGGGTGGGAAAATGCCTAGTTTAACATGGTGCACTTTGTTTTACTGTTTAACAACTCTAAAATTGTGTTTAGGGCAGAACAGTACCAAATTCGAAATATGCACATGAGAATTTTCCGGAATTGTTGTTTGTTGTTCCGGCCTCATTTAAACTTGCCTAAATAGTTAGTTTACTTATGCTTCACCTCTTGCCATGTTTAACAACATTTAATATTGTTTCGTAGCTTAACCGAGATTAAACGAAATATGTCAATGTGGTGTTTTGTCAATATGCAACTCGTTGCATATTGAGCTCCACTTAACTTGTAGTATTGGTTGTTGCACTTTGCCATGCCATGCCTTATTAAACCGGACATGCGTCATGTTTGTTTGTGCATCATGTCATGTTTATGCTTGTGTGTTTACTATGTTGTTTGCTTCTTTCCGGTTGTGCTTCTTCTCGATATTTCCTGTTTCGTTGCGATCGTGAGGATTCGTTCGACTATGCTTGGTTCGTCTTCGCCCGCTCATCTTCTTCATGGACTCGTTCTTCTTCCTAGCGGGATTTCAGGCAAGATGACCGCTACCCTGGATCTCACTACTATCATTGCTATGCTAGTTGCTTCATTCTATCGCTTTGGTGCGCTACCTATCTTTTGCTCATCAAGCCTCCCAAATTGCCATGAACCTCTAACCTTTGACACCCTTCCTAGCAAACCATTGTTTGGCTATGTTACCGCTTTGCTCAGCCCTCTTATAGCGTTGTTAGTTGCAGGTGAAGTTGAAGATTTCTCCATGACGGACATGATTATGTTGGGATATCACAATATCTCTTATATTATTAATGCATCTATATACTTGGTAAAGGGTGGAAGACTCGGCCTTATGCCTGGTGTTTTGTTCCACTCTTGCCGCTCTAGTTTCCGTCATACCGGTGTTATGTTCCCAGATTTTGCGTTCCTTACGCGGTTGGGTGATTTATGGGAACCCCTTGACAGTTTGCTTTGAATAAAACTCCTCCAGCAAGACCCAATCTTGGTTTTACCATTTGCCTCACCTAGCCCTTTTTCCCTTGGGTTTCCAGAGCCCGAGGGTCAT
>NC_041393.1:718085543-718086678 GCF_002162155.2 Triticum dicoccoides | reverse complement strand
TGCTTGTCTAAGTGTTGGTCCGAACTAGAGCCCTTTGCAGCGCCCCCTCAGGGAAACTTGAGGTCTGGTTTTAGTTGTACAGATTGCTCATCCGGTGTTGCCCTGAGAACGAGATATGTGCAGCTCCTATCGGGATTGTCGGCGCATCGGGCGGCTTTGCTGGTCTTGTTTTACCATTGTCGAAATGTCTTGTAAACCAGGATTCCGAGTCTGATCGGGTCTTCCTGGGAGAAGGTATATCCTTCGTTGATCGCGAGAGCTTATCATGGGCTAAGTTAGGACACCCCTGCAGGGTATAATCTTTCGAAAGCCGTGCCTGCGGTTATAGGCAGATGGGAATTTGTTAATGTCCGGTTGTAGAAAACTTGACACCAGATCCGAATTAAAACGCATCAACCGCGTGTGTAGCCGTGATGGTCTCTTCTCGGCGGAGTCCGGGAAGTGAACACGGTTTCTGGGTTATGTTTGACGTAAGTAGGAGTCTAGGATCACTTCTTGATCATTGCTAGTTTCACGACCGTTCCTTTTGCTCTCTTCTCGCTCTTATTTGCGTATGTTGGCCACCATATATGCTTAGTCGCTGCTGCAGCCTCACCACTTTACCCCCTTACTTTCCCATTAAGCTTTGCTAGTCTTGATACCCATGGTAATGGGATTGCTGGGTCCTCGTGGCTCACAGATTACTAAAACAATAGTTGCAAGTACAGGTTATGCGATGATCATGACGCGAGAGCGATGCTTGCTTGCGTTGAGTTCTTCTTCTCTTCTTCTTTGATCAGGGGATAGGTTCCAGGTCGGTAGCCTGGGCTAGCAGGGTGGATGTCGTTTGAGTTTCTGTTTGTGTTTCATCCGTAGTCGGATGTTGATCTTATGTATTGTGATGTTGTATTCATGTGGCATTGTATGCCTCTTGTATGTATCCCCATTTATTATGTAATGTTGATGTAATGATATCCACCTTGCAAAGCGTTTCAATATGCGGGTCTATCCTTGGTGGGACCTTCGAGTTCCTTTTGGATAGGGTTGCATATTGGGCGTGACAAGGTGGCTCCGGCGAGGCGGGGTTGGGCGGCGGGGCGGCGGCTCGCGAGGCGGCGGGGCTCGACGACGGCGCGTCGGCAACCGGTGGCGGCTG
>NC_041393.1:718082113-718084670 GCF_002162155.2 Triticum dicoccoides | reverse complement strand
AGCGGCGACGGCGAGGTGCGGCGGCGGGAGGCGGCGCGGCTCGGGGCGGGCTGCGGTGGCGGCGGTGGTTGGTGGTGGGGGGGCTCGGGAGGGTATATAAAGAGGGGGCGGCGGCTTGGAGTAGGGGCCAAGGCAGCGGCGGTGGAGTCCGGCTCGGACTCCTCGTCCGAGTCGGCGGCGGCGCTGCGCACGCGCGCGTGGAAGGTGTCAGCGGCGCGGAGTTGGGCCGGCGGCCCGGCTAGGTTTCGGCCCAGTCGGCGGAACACTTTTTTTTAAAATAAATAATTTTGCCGACGGAAATAAAATCTTAGAAAATAAAATAAAAACCTAAAAATGCCAAAACAAATTTTCACCGTCTAAATAAAATATTTTGAACGAGATGAACATTTTCTTGGCCCTAAAATGCAATTTTTGAAAACGTGCAATTTTCCTATTGCAACTAAAATCCGAATAAAATCAACTAAAATCAAATAAATGATTTTAATATTTTTCCTCCAATATTTCAATTATTTTGGAGAAGTCATATTATCTCCTCTCATTTATTTTTGGTATGAAATATTTTTCGGAGAGAAAATAATTAAAATTAAAATCCTCGTTTCACAATTTGCTAAGAATCAATTATGAAAACTGGGAAATCTCCAACTCTCTCCGAGGGTCCTTGGGTTGATTAGGATTTTCGAGGATTGCAGAGCGGAAATGCAAGAAAATATGATATGCATGGATACCTATGTACAACATTCCAAATTGAAAATTTGGGATGTTACAGGAGGTGGCTAAGAAGACAGACAAGTGGAGGACTCCCAGTCAGATGAACAGTTGTCGTCTGACACCAGGCGTGCAATCGAACGAGCACTGGTAGTCGGGTGCCGACCCAAAGAACAAGAGTGCAATAAAGTTCTCCCCAAAAGAGGATGAATTGTTGTGTGAGGTGTGGTTGGCAAATAGTATCGATCCATTTAATGGCACGGAGCAAAAGGGCGGGGCATTTTGGCAAATTGTGCATGATTGGTTTCACAAGTAAAGGTGTTATGATCCCTGCTACACAGAAGTGATATGTGGTCGCAATTCGAAATCACAACTATTGATGGTACAACATTCAAGAGGTCGTCAACAGGTATTGTGGCTTTTACAAACAAGTGCAAAACCGATGACCAGGTGGCACATTACTCTTTGAGCTCATAAGTTTTGTGACTTGTTGTTTTATGTGTTGATCATTTCATTGATTCAACCGTTCCAACACAAGAAGGGCTTGCTCGAGCCAAGAAGGTGTGGAGAGAAGCAAGAAGGGGCGACGGCCAAGAGATGACAAAGTCTGAGGACATCATTGACGACGAAGGAGGCAAATGTCGCTCGCAATGAGATGAGGGGGGGAAAGAAGTTGGAGAGGTTTGGCATCTTCATGAAGATGCAAGAAAAGAATCTCAAACTTGAAGAGAAAGGAGTTTAAGATCAAGGGCGCTTCGAAGGACTCCAAAATGTTCTTCGTGAAGACGTCTGAGTTGGCGCAACAATGCCATGCGGCCATGTTGAAGCGGTTGGTGCAAACGGGGTCAAAAAAAGAGGTCTTCCGCACGGACAGCCGGACTAGGAGCCGAAGACTGAGATCTACTACACGGACTGAGAACTTCTGGGGTCCTTTGGACGTAGAACTGTGTATAACATTTGATGCTTCCTGGTTATGATTACATATGTTTACAACTACTATAAACGTGTGCTTAAATTGCTATTGATCCAGATATGTGTGTCAAATGGAGGCCGAGCCAAGGCAAATATTTGATGTGTGCGGTTGGGTGTCCTCTACTTCTATATCACTGTACACGGACATGCTGTCCGTTTGGATGATCGGCGTTATAGTTGCCCGGACTAAGCCGGAAAGATGCCTCGAATTCGAAACATTGTGCAATGGAAACAAGGCGCTTCCTTCTCGATCAAACACACAATCTCCAAATCTCGACCCCTTTTACCACATGCTTAGACGGTTGCTCGAACAGAGCCTCCGATGGATGATCTGTCGACAGGGAGCGACGACAATGCATGTGGTTGCTTCCAAGCCATAATAACCATTCCTTCCCGGGCCAGGGATGCAAAAGCACACGTACGCCATCTCTCCGTTCTCCAGGGCAAGCAAGCTAGGGCTCACCCCACTCGTGTCGTGCCCATCATCGTCTGCATAATCAGGTGACACCGAAGCCACGGCACGTGTGCAACGCAGTGCAGGGTGCAGGCCTCATCACTCTGGACACACACGGCCGCGCCCTTTCACACGCACCCACACACATAACTTCTCGGAGAGGAGAGGATGGCACGACGTTGACGAGCGAAAATCGCCTTGCTTGGCGTGTGCAACGTTGAGTTCAGCTCAGCAGACGCGGGCGGGCGTGCCGCGATCCCTGGGATACGGATGCGGATGCGGATGCGGATGGCCAACCACAAACCGATCACCAATCACTCCAACCGCGAATTCCCCCCGGCGGTTACGAGTTGGCATCGCCCGTATAAACGTATACAGCCTCTCTTTTCACCTACGTATCCTTCGGACAGGGAAAGGTGAACAAGC
>NC_041393.1:718018192-718081760 GCF_002162155.2 Triticum dicoccoides | reverse complement strand
AAAATTGCAGATGACAAGAGGCAGGAGGGTCGGCATGGTGTGTGTGACTGGTGCAGCTACTGCACCAAACTATGTTGCACATGCTTTGGGCGCAAGCTACAGACACAGATGCAGTGCAGTGCAGTGGCGTTCAGTCTTCAGTGTCATCTACATATGCATCCTTCGCTTTGAGCGCAAGGCATGCAGGACAGCGGGGATTAATTGCCATGCTGGCACTTTATAAGATTAATTTGCAAGCCAGAGGTTGTCGCCGTGCGTTACATTACATAAAGATAAAGTAGCCACAGCACAATGATTCACTGGTCATAAACAGCATCGATCGGCAATAGTATAAGTGACAACAAGACCAAGTGTCAGGACAAAGGACGAGCTGATTAAGCACACTTCTTTCCTGCAGATCAGAAGCCAACGCGACACAGTAGCACTCCCTCCCTTCCTAAATATACGATGTTTCGGTAGTTACTACGTTTAGGAACGGAGGGAGTACAGCACGGGTTTTAGATGCAGAATGGAAGATCTTAACCATAAAGGAGGGTATACAGGTAAAAAGAACGGTGAATTACACACAGTATCCCACCTTTGGCCTGTGAGCACAGGTGGATGGAATCTGCAGGCTTGGTTCACTTTTGAGCACTAGTATTCGGGGAAGCCTTCGGAGCTGTAAAAATTCTTCCTTAAAATGTCCTGTTAAGGGCATCTCCAGCCGGCCCCCCAAGAAGCCTCCCCAAGGCACTTTTTCACCACCGGCCATTAAAATTCCTCCCACTCGTGACCCCAACAGCCCAGTTTTCGCCGGATTCGAGGAATATTACAGCCGGCGCGCGCAGGCGAAACCCAGCCCCCCAGGGGGCAGCTGGGGACGCCGGCAATATTATTTGCATGCAAAGGTCCACTGTCAGTGTCTCAACTCCCTCTCTCCTCTCTCTCTCTCCCTCTCTTTTCTCGGCCCACCCACGTGCTCGGCCGCACAAGCACACTCCCCCATCCCCCACCCACCGAGGCAAGCAGACGCGCACGGGACGGGACGAGCGCGGCGAGCAGGGCGCCGGAGCTGGGGCACGGGCGAGCGCGGGCGTCACGGCGGTCGGGCGCCGGAGACACGGCGTGCGCGGGCGTGAGCTCGCAGGGAGGGCGCCGGTGCACGCAGGGAGGCGGGGAGGGCGCCGGTGCACGCAGGGCGCCTGTGGCCGGGGCGAAGGTCGTGGCCGCGCGAGGCCGGAGCCGGACACTGGGCGGTGCCGCCGGCTGCTCCCCAAGTGCGGCCACGCGTTCTTGGACTCGGCGACCACGAGCGGCCGGGTCGACGTCGGGCAGCTCTACAAGCGGAGGAGTACAAAAAGGAACGATGAGGTGCCATCGGGCTCTGGTCTCTCCTCACGCTACATCGCCAGGGCGTTGGCGGCCAGGCCAGGAGGCCGCCGAGAAGCCTGTGGCTGGGGGCGAAGCTCGTGGTCGGGGCGGCCCGCGCCCGCCCGCCTGCGTGGCCGGGGCGGAGCTCACGCCCGCCTCTGCGTGTCCGGGCCTCCGCGCCTCCGCGTCCCCTGGCTCCGCTCGCCGGCGGCCTCCTCCGTCCTCCGCGCCCTCCGGTCCTTTCGGTGCAGCGGCGTGCCATCAGCGGGTCGAAGAAGATGGGGCTCCATCTCACGCAGCCGCCGCTTGCCGGCGTGGAGCGGGCCGAGGCTGAATGGCGAATGGCGAGAAGGAGGAGCAGAAGCAGGTGGCGAGGGAGAAGGAGACGGGGTGAATGGACGGCGGCGAGGTTGGGTGGAGAGAAGGAAGAGGAACAGGGCCATGCCGCCTCCACCTCCATGGCCAAGCAGAGGAGAGACAGAGGAGGGGGTGAGGGGGGCAACGAGTGGAAAGTTTTTGAGACCCAGGCTAAAATTATCGCGGCAGCCCCCCAGGCGGCGAAAAAAATGCCTCCTGAGGGGCTCAACGGCTGGAGATGCCCTAACAGCAGTTAAAGCGCTCAAACAGATCTCTTCCTCTTCTGGATCCGTTGTTCATCACAGAATTCCTTAAAATGTTCTGTTAACAACACTTCAAGCGCTCAACAGATTTCTTCCTCCTGTTCCTGATTCGATGTTCGTTCCAGAATTCCCACATGACAGGGCCGGTCTCGACGGAAACACGATCGGAATGTTGTTATTCACAGCTCAGGTGACAGAGCGCACACAACACCACAACACACGGCTTGCAGGCAAAATCGGTATTTCCATCGAGCATGGAAACGATGGTAGTATATATTTGCTATATTCGTATATTGTCCGGTCCTCTCATCGTATAAAGAAAAAAGGGCAAAAAATTATATGGCTATCTGTCACTTTGTCGGTACGCCGAGCGCCTTCAGGGTAGGCGTCAGGTCGTCGGCGCTGCAGCCCTCGACCCCGATGATGTTCGAGCAATCGAGCGCGATGACGTCCTGTAGCGGGTACCGCCTGACCGTGTGGATCCTGTTTGCGGGCGTGTTGAACTCGCCCTTCAGGACGATCGTCTTGTGAAGGCCTCCAAACAGCTCTTCGTAATCTGAGTCGCCGCTTTCACCGACAAGAATCACGACGTTTCGCAACTCTATGCCCCAACGAACAGACAAGTACCTATAGAAGAACAGGAATTTTTGTTACTACTAGGTAGGTGCATATGGGAATCAAACGCAAAAAAGGTAATTCGACTAGCCTCTGATTTCTTTTAGACAGCAGCAAATATTTGGCATAAACAGCATATAGTGTGCATTCCTTGTTCTTCAAAAATCAGACAGGCTAAGGATAATCTAACTCAAATATGCATGAGTCTATCTATAGCACTGGAGTTCCTCCATTTTGAGTTAAACATCATCTATGAGTTTGTGATGCTGCTCTAGCTGGAATTCTTAAATAAATGAAAGGAGTAATGTTTTTCCTTGACAGATATGTCTAATCTTCTATGGAAATACAGATGATTATCCGTGCACAACAAATCGATAAGGCTAGATCCACATTTTAAGCCGCAATTTTTAAAAAACCTTTTCCACCCAGCAATACTGCAAATAGTGTACACAAGAAGTTCACGATGTGGTAAACGCATGAAGTAAGGAAATCGAAGAAAACCTTAGAGCCTGGGACCGTGATGCATGAATTGGAATTACAGATAGCCTGGTAGCACTGTGGTTATAAAGAGCATGGCAACGCAGTGACTGGATTCTCATCAACTTTTGCAGCTCCTTCAAAGGAGGTAACTGCAAAACAATATGTGAATGATAATTAGAAAGCTTGCATAAAGGACTGCCTATAAAACAATGGACTTGAACAGACCATGGAATGCATATACAAGCAAAATGCCAACCAACTGCCATAAGATTTTGAAATGGAAGGCTTACATAATTTGGATTGACCACTCTAAATGCAAGGCAACTTGTTGAGGAGTGCTCTGCATCTTCAAAAATGACTTGTTTTTCAGTTCTTCCCCTTCTTTCTACTATCGAGGAAGCCCACTTCACTAGGTACTTCCTTAAACCTTCTCCTCCCCAACGATACTCGATATGAGACTGGTAATTACGGTCTAATGCAAATGTCACACGGGAAGTGCTTGGTGAATCACCAGCCCGCGAAGGGTAAAATAAATCACTCCCACTATTGCATATGAAAGCATCAAAATCTGTAGGAGCCATGCCTGCAGATATTAATAGGGAATGTATCTCTGACATTGTCAGGGAAGTCGACAACACAAAACCTGTTGAACCTGACAACGTTTCTTTCCGTGTAGCCTCAATAGAATTTTTTATGATACAGACCAGATCTTTCTTACTGGCAGAGTCTACGGCAATAACGATGATACACTTCCTTCCCTTGATAGGTGCCTTAAACTGGTCTTCATTGCTCGGAAAAGAAGGGTATCTTGGGCTAAGAGTTAATATCCTCGACAAGTAATTCTTGCAATGTTCAGGCCAAGAAAACCGGTGTATATTTTTCAGCCCATTTTCTCTACATCTTGACCAGAGTTGCTTGTCAGAAAGAAGCTTATAGAGTGCATCTGCAATTGCATGCTGATCGTGGGGATCAACCAGGAGGCCGTTGTCCAACACCTGCATCAAAGATCACCGGAAATGAGCATGTGAATCTTCATTACAGCCACAAATTGATATGATTTTCCATGTTAAATCAAGTTAATGTGATGCAAGAACCTGGTGAATTTCAACAGGAGCTCCATTTTTTGTTGCAATTACAGGTAAACCATGCATGGCAGCCTGCTCTTACAAAGAACAGATTGGAGATAATTAGAATGCATAAATGGTAGCAACTACAAAACTAAATTTAAATTTCACTGATTATTACCTCTATCAAGGTGACACCGAATTGTTCAAAGTAAGCTACATTTACAAAAGCACCCTGCATATGTTCAATGGACGATCAGCATCAACACAAATAGTACATGATATAAGTGCTAAAGTATAACTGGTAATAAATCTACCTAACATAAAAAGTTATTGCTGTAAGTAACTTCAGAGGATCAGATATTAAGACCTTCAGCCATTTGAATAATTTAATTTACTTAACCGTGAGGATTTTTCTTACCAGAAACAGATCAAAATAGATGGAGAATTAAACATGAACACTTCAGAAGCTGGATATTTAAAACAAGGGAAAGAATGGCACCAACTGTTTGCTATGCTCAGAAACATCATACCTTTGTTCTCGCTGCTAAACGATAAATATCAAGAACTTCCGAGTGTTTGTGATGCTTTGGGTATGCCACTTGACCATACAAATCATATTCATCAATCAATGTAAGTACTGATGTCAAAACAGCTGCACTCATATTACTCATTTTGGAAATAGCTTCACGGTTACCCATAATCAGTGTCTGGAACACAACATCAAAAGGTTAGTACAAAATAGTGCTAAAAGCATTTTACATAACAGCTATTGAACTCAATTAATTACACTTATGATATTGAAATACCATATATACAGAACATCATAATCAAGTTTTTTTAGCTTACTAGGTTAGCAAGCTCCCTCAATGGTCTGCATTCACCAAAAGCTTTCACAAGTGTTGTAATATTCTTTTCAGGGTATGGACGAGCAACAGCCAGAATCAAAGGTTTCCTAGGATTTGTGAAGAACCGCATTATCTGTCATCGTGTACAAATTATCAGTGCATAAACAAAACGCAGGATAAACAGGCATAAACGAATATGAATTAGTAACTGTTAATTAAAAAGTGTATGTAACTAGTAAGTGAATATTGCATCGACAAATCTCAGGAGAACGTAGCCACCTCAGACCAAATAGGCGGATCTTCAGAGGCTGGGGAATGGCTATCTTCCTCGCCTTCCATATCAAATTCATGAATCATATGGCCAAATTCAACACCTGGAGGAATTATCTGCAGAGCAAGGAATAGAAAATTAAGAATATGAAAATGCTAGAGCAAATACGGACAGCAACGACGGCTGATGCTAAGTTCCTAACTGCCCAACTATAAAATGATTCGCCACAATTTCTCGAACAATAATTCCACCACAATTAACAGTAATTATTATGGTAACAGAAATAAGAATCAGAGTTAGGATGTGTACAGTATACTCACAACCATACGAGGCATGTAACGTCCATAGCAATTAGCACCACGCTTGACTCTCGCACGAAGCTTCCTTGCAAGCATGACCTCAAAACCATCATACAAATTCCATTGCTCTTCTATCTCTTGTCTAGTACTTGCAATTACTATTTCAGATGCATCAAGAGATAGTTCTTCTGCTTCAATTCGGCGCATTATTTTGTATGTCATATTTATTTCTTCCCTTGTCTGTCTCCCTTGCTTGAGAAGCCCTTCCAACTTGTCTTTCCCAAGAAAATGCCCAGTAAATACCATGTGAACGTTAAGTGCTCCAGATATCAGAGCAGCAGCAACTCCTGCACTGGCATAATGACCATGAATCACAGCAGGCCACATTGGATGTCCACAGCCGATTTCTTCACCTATGATCTTTGACATGTGCACTATATGACTGAGTGCACCATCAACAAATTCTTGCACGTAAGGCCAGAGATGTTCTTTAGCTAGATACTTGTCTTTCGGTCCAAATGGTATTCGGGTGATATATGCACCACTGTTCTCTCCTCTTTCCTGTTTAAGATTCTTGAAGCTTGTTGGTACCAGTGTCTCTGACGGTTCACCATATCCACGATCATAATTAGGTGCTAATATTTGCCTCGTCAACAGATCAACCCGGTATACTCCAGGGCATGAACTCAATGCTTTAGCAAGTTCCACAACATATTTGACCTATTAACCAACACAATGTAGCAAGTGAAATTATATCATTATATGATCAGTTCTGTTGCTGGCATATTTAGATGATCAAATAGAATTAATAGCTACCCCCGATTAACTAAAGGATAAAGTTACAGTTATTCATGCTGGAGAATACTTGTACTTAATTACACAAGTATATTCAGCAACAATACCTGCCCACTAGTATCTGAATCCCGGCCAAGCTCCAAGTTCTCGCCACGAACCAGGCCATGAAGGCTGCAGTATAATACATCACAAAGGAATTAAACGGATGCTTCATTTTAACACAAAATTCCAGCACCTGCAAATTGCATCATATATATAACAAAGTAGGGAATAAAAGCAAGACTGCAAGAGATGATCCCACCGGTTCTGAGTCTAAAAGGTTTGATTACCAGTAAGTAGGCTAAATACGTGAATGGTGGTGTTTTTAGATCATCATTCATCATCTATTTTCTAAAGAATGGTGTTGCAGAAGCCTTGGTGCACAATCATGTACAGCATACAGGTAGCAGAATAAAGATCTTCCCCACTAACTGTGAGGTTATTTGCACCTCATGTGAATAGTAGTTCAGTGCATAATGAACTAATTAATCTCTTGGAGATGAACTGGTGATTAACATGTACTCCCTCCGTCTCAAAATAAGTGTCTCAACTCTAGTACAACTTTGTACTAAAGCTAAAGCTAGTACAAAGTTGAGACACTTACTTTGGGACGGAGGGAGTAGTTTCCTTACAATTGCACAATTTGCCTAAAAAATACAATATGACGGTAAGAGCTATTCCGTACCTGATCAATACTATGTATAGCTTGTCAACGGCACTGATCCTAGGTGTGTTCCCAGCTGAGCTGTCACCATAGGCAACAGATGCATCACCAGCATCCTCGCCTTTTTCTCCTTCAAAGAGATCTTCAGACATTTCTGCAGTAGCATCAGTCCGTGGCTTCTCTGTCCCTAACCGACGTTTTAACCGTTTGGCATCCTCAACCTGAGTACCAGAACAATTAGGTAGCAAGAAGGGATGCGGAATATGGAATTATAAAGCACAAATGTGTGTAAGAATGTAATTATTGAACAAGAGTGAAATTCTGACACTAAAATTGAACTGCGAAAAGTCTTTTTTTTATCGGCGTGGATCGGATTAGGAGGAAAACGACATAGAATGCTCAATGCAAGAAAAAACTTACTTTTATGGTGTGACTAAGTTTCTTTTGAATGAAGAGAAAGCCCATTCTAAACAGCTTGGTGTATGAACAGTTTACTAACAATGTACGAAAGAGTGCCTGACAACAGGAGGACCCCCCAGTCACCTTTTTCCTGCAGATTTTATAGACGGGTTTACATACATTCAGTTTTACCATAAATCAGTTGTATCCAGCAGTTCCCTTGCCTCAGCATAGATCTCCTTATTGATTAATTCACCTCTTCTTAATTTGAGCAGTTCCTCTAATAACAATACTATCGTTTGAGTGTGTTTATCACTGAGAAGCTTAAGAGGAGGCGAATGGAAATCGCTAATAGAGCTTGAGAAGAAATTCGGGAAAGACCGGATGGTTGATTTGCAGGTGTCAATGGATAGCTCCACGAATCTGCTTCCTTATCAGGAAAAGGACAGGTGTATTATGAAGGGTTCTAGAATGTTGATGTTTCAATCAAGATATGTGAGTTTGGTAGTACCAATCTATGAATGACTTTGTAAGTATGTATGGTTCTGATTATTTTTTTCTCACACACATAAGACAAACATTTCATCAGCTATATTAGAGAGTGAATGGATAATGGACTAGAGTTGAATGCGGATGTATCCGAAAATGGGGCTTGAAAAGAAATTGCAAAATGCAGGATTCCTGTGCAAACCAAAGAAATCCTTTGAGGACCTATGGCGAAATTTTCTTAGACGAGCATGCAAGGCTACTGCTATTTCAGTGTCTGGAAGGCTGAAACAACCTAGATGGATCTGAAAATACTCCCAAACCCAGATGTTCAGCGTACTTCTCTACATAGCATTACCTATTTGAAAATGGTCCCTTCCTGGATGCACTGCAGAACACCACCTAGGCCACATTCTATTAACAACTTAGATACATGAGTGTTGCATTTTTCGCCAAAGGAAAAGTAAATTCTTCCAACATCAGCAGTTCAGCACCATTTATGTTTTCCGTCATTCCAGCAGTGGTTGAACACACATGTTGCTCGATCTATCCAACTAATTCTATAATACTGTAATGCTAGTGTTCGACCATCTCTCTTGCTGCATTGGACATATATTTGACCTGTTACCACCGGAGACAAAAATGGACTGCATTTGAACGATTGCTCAGTACAAATATCTGCAGCGCAACATGCTCAACTCCAGTGTCCGTGCAACCAATAGATACTGATTATTTGTAGATCCCAGCATATATGATGTCCACACTAGCTTCTTTCAGATGGCACCACTTTATCGAGCGGCATTTGGTAAACTGACAAAGTAACCATGGAAAGAGATGAAGAGCCAGAAACCAGGTGTGACAGTGGTGAGGAAACACAAAAATTTCCCCCACAGTGCAGTGTGCACACAATTTGACAAGCGCGTTATGACATAATCAGATGAGACAAGAATCTACCTAACGTTGTAGGATTGCTACCACATTCAAGTGGTGCTTCCGAATAGTTGAGACCATCGAGAAGGGAGACAGATCGATGCGTGTTCGCATTCTGTCGAAGCCGAACAGAGCCTGGTGTTAATCAAGATCATCAATCAATCCAGCTTTTAGTGTTTCCTTCTTATATGAGGGGAAAAACCCATGCTAATCTCTAACCCACGGCTCCACTTCACTGTATCCGCGGCTTTCACCGTTGCGACGCACGCATATATAATCAGTGAATTATTATTGCCAACGCCCCGGCAGGCGTCAGAAAAGTGCAGAGATAGCAGGCAAAAGCACCAAGGAAGAAACGAACCACCAAGAGCGAAAAAGGCGCACCTCCTTCTTCTTCCTGGCGAGGTTCCAGATCCTCCAGGTCATGTTCTCCAGCCGCGTGTTCCTCTCCTGCGGGCTCCGCATCGCGTTCGCCTGCAACCCACCACACAACCCAGCGCGGATCGATCAGAAAAACGGCCGCGAACCCATCCACCCGCCGGAACAGGGCCGCCGGCGGGGCGGCGCATCGATCACGTACGCGGGACCACGTCTTGTAGAGGTCGGTCTCGTCGTAGCCGGTGATGACCTCCTCGACGAAGTAGCGCGCCGGGGAGAAGTGGCCGCGCTCGCGGAGGAGGAGCGAGGGCCGGTCCCCTCCGCCCCCGCCCCCGCCGCCGCCGCTCCCCGAGCCCGCGCCCTTCCCCGCGTCGAGGATGGCGTCCAGGTAGCTGTTGATCCAGTTGTCGTTCCCGTACATCGCGCTCGCCCGCCCAACCGCCCGCGCGCCCTCTCCGGCGTCGAGGGCCCGCGCCGGAGCCGCGGTCGCCGGAGGCGCTCGCTCGCCCGGCGGCCGGCGGGGGAGGAATCGGGAGGCGGCGAATGGGGTTGGGGGCGGGGGGCGGGGGAGGGAGTGGTGGCGAGGAAGAGGAGGTGGGAGGTGGCGACGCCGAACCCAATTTACTCCTACTCCACCCCCCCCCACCTGCACACAGGAAAGGCAGGGGGGTGGGCTGGGGATCGCGGCCGATCCGGACCGTCCGTCTCCGATCCGACGGCAGTGATCTGGCCGCCCGAACCTGTGGGCTGCCTCTGGCGTTGGAGGATTTAAACGGTGTTACTCTCACTTCTTTAAAAAAAAATATTTTTTCTTCAAGGGGAAAACCGTGTTTGTAACTGACCAGAAAAACGTCGCCGTCGGGGTATTATTGCGGAGGTGTCCTTGGGATTCCGTCACAAGTAGAATCAATTGATTTCTGGCCGTAGGCCTCTGTCGACGGCGAAGGAAAGGCACGGCTACGATGTGCGACGTGCTGATACGTTTTGGATGCCTTGCAAATAGTGCTACGTAGTAGCGTTTTCCTTGTTGGATGCACCGTCCGCTTTTTCTCGTTAGCTGAACATTATTTGCGAAAACAAAATTGGAACGGAATTTTTCAAATCCGAAGCGTGCATCGGGCTAGGCTCTCTCGAGTCCTTTTTCTCACAACGATAGCGGCCGCCACCGGAGGAGGTGTGTAAGGACTAACGAGAGATGTTCCCTGCCTTGGAGGAAAAGGCAGAGAGAAAGAGAGAGGCCATTTGGTACGAACTAGTTGGTGACGTTGTAATATACAACTGTTATTTTATTTTATTTTTTGCGAATATACGACTGTTATTTCTTGGCATGATTAATTTACCTCCAACTCGTCGGATGCTCTTGTCACCAAGATGGATTGTATGTGTACGGCCTCACCTGATATAAGGACATTTCACCAACTAATTAATTACATTACATGTTCTTGGAATCTACTCCTGTCCAGCTGGTGCGTGTGTGTGCAGATTTGGGAACATTTCCAGCCCCAGCCAAGGCCCCTTCCGGGACAGGTCCCCGCCGTACCCTTAACCATGGGTTAGAAAAACAAAGAGGGAATGCTACGGTCTAATTGGTAGACGATAGTATCATTCTTCAAAGTTATGGGGTCAACTAGCTAGGCTTTTCTAGGAGGCCGGCCATGTCATACCACCGTGGCATGGGACAGTATAAAAGTGCAAAGTGGAATACTTTGATTGGGAGGTGCTGTTTGGTTCGATCTTTAGCGGCTCCAAAGGCCACTGATTAATGGCATGGCCTGGAGTTGCTAAAAAATGGAGTTATTTTGGAGGATCTATATGATGGTAAGAGCGTTAATTGGGATTACTGTTCTGGTCTTCGAGTTACTGCTAAGAAAAAACGCGTACGCTAAACATCAAATACCTGATTTATTTGTGGCGTCGGACGTTTTTCTGCGAAGCGCGAGGCCGAAGGCAGGGACGGCGTGAGGAGTGTCGGCCAGGGCGAGGACAAGTCGTGTACGAGCGGGAGTAGGCGGGAGCGAGTCAGAAACTTAACAGGGGGTAGGGGTGCGGGGGCTTCACCGGAGATGTTCATTGGGGCAGGGCTTAGAAGGGTGGCCGGCGACGGGAGAGGTTGAGGAAAGGCCGGTGCGGCGAGGCGGTGCGCGGTAGCACCCACCAGCCGTGGGGATGGAAGGCGGCGGTTTGGGTTGGGTCGGAGGGTGGCTATGCGATGAAGAAGATGAACATCAAACAGTTGGAGAAGGAACAAGAAGATCCTAAGGCTTCACATTCCTTCTTCTCGGACGGGAGATTTTGTGATGTGGGACTTCAAGAAGAGTGTTTTTTTTTCATGCAAAAAAGTACCTGCAACCTTGCTTTAAACCTAAAGGAGAAGAAGAGGATATAGGGCAGTCTAGTGGTGAGATGAGTGGAGATAGAAGATCGTGGAATGCCATTTGGAATGCTAATGTATCCCAAAAGATCGGAGTATTTGTGTGGTGTGAACAATTTGGCGGTATTGGTAAATAGGATAGTCCACTACCAAGCCTCCATACATCGCACCAGCCCCACCCCACCCCACACATGCGCCAAGTGCAGTGTGAGGAGCAGAGCTCGCGTCGGAGTCAGAGGCACTCGCCCAGTTGCCGGCGGAGGCGGAGTCAAGAGGCGACGAATGGTTTGGGGCAAGAGGAGGGATGGTGATGAGGAAGAGGAGGTGGTGGCAGACGCTGAACCAAGTTACTCCTCTCCAACCCCTCATGCACACAGGAAAGGGAGGGAGGTGGGCTGGGGATCGCAGGTGGTCTGGGCCGTTTGTTGCCGATACGACGGTGAGGATTAGCCTGCCCGTACTTGTGGGCTACCAACTCCTCCCCCTTGCGTGCTGGAGGATTTAAACGGTGTTACTCTCGCTTTTTTATTTTATTTCTTCAAGGAGAAAACCGTGCTCCTTTGTGTTCTTAACCGACCAGAAAAATGTCGCTCTTACGGTGTTATTGCAGAGGCGTCCTTGTGCTTCCGTCACGAGAAGAACTAATTGATTTCTAGTTGTGGGTTTCTGTCGACGTGAAGGAAAGGCACCGCTATGATGTTGATATGGACACATTTTGGATTTCTAATACTCCCTCCGTCCGAAAATACTCGTCGGGGAAATGGATATATCTAGACATATTTTAGTTCTAGATACATCCAATTTCATCTATTTGTGCGACAAGTATTTCCGGACGGAGGGAGTAAATAGTAGCATCTTCCCTGTTGATTGCATCAGACCGTTTGCTTGCTAGGCGTGCATTGCTTGTGAAAAATAAAAGCAAAAAAAGGGGGATTTTCAAATTCGAAGCTCGCATAAGATTTCTTTGCGAAAAAAAAAACAGAGGTAAAAAGCATTCGCATCGGTTAGCCCATTGAAAGCTTCCTCGACTCCCTTTAAACGCCGTCACAACACCGGCCACCAAAGGGAGGCTTGTAACAAGAGATGTTCCCTGCCTTGCAGGAAAAGTCATTCGGGGTAGAGAGAAAGAGGGAGGCGCCGTTTGGTCTCTTCTACACGGTATTACCAATGTTATTGATGATGTTGTACATATTATACCCATGATTAAATTTACCACCAGCTCTCGCGTGATGCTCTCTCGTCACGGAGATGGAAAGTTGCATTAGGGCATGTACAATGGGGGCAGCACGTTGGTGCTGCCCCGTGCATCCAGCTAGACCAAAAGGAGTGAGGCTATGGTATGGAGTTTTAATCGCCCAACGCTAAAATCTGAAGCTATTATTGAATGGACCCTACAGCCGTAACTTTTTATTAGCACACACCATCTCAAGCCCACCCATCCTCTCTCTTTCCAGATTATTTTAGATCAAATCCTTCGCAAGAGGCAACATGCACACGAGGATGCGTTTCCTGTTGTCAGCACGCGGCTCTCTCCCCTCACTTTTTTTGGTTGGACCACAACCTCTCTCCTCAAGAGCCAGCCTCTTGCAGAAGAACCACCTGTCTCTGCAGGGCATCGACTTTTGCTACACGCTGGCATCCGAGCCTAGCTGGCCCGTGGAGCATCATCCTTGGGGCATACCGTTGGCCGTGCCCTTATATGTGTACGATCTCACCTGATATCACGACATTTCACCGACTAATTAATCATGGCATGTTCTTGGAACCCACTCCCGTCCGACAGGCAAGACCCTCCGTACCCCTTGCCATGCGTCCAGGTTACGGGTAAGAAAGGACGAAAGGAAATTCTGCAATTAGCCCGTAGTAGACCAGGCCAGATGCTATTCTTCAGGCGATGGAGTAGGCTTTTTCTAGGTTGGCCATGTCATCCCGCCGTGGCATCAATTACGAGAGATGGGTCTGTGTAAAAGTGCAAAGTGGAAGACCTTGTTTGGGAGGTGCAGCTTTCTTCAATCTTTCATGGCTCCAAAGGAAAATAATTGAGGCAGGACGCTTAAATCGACATTATATGTTGTGCGGACACATATTAATAGAGCACGGCTATCGTCGCACAAATGCATGTATTCAAGTAGACTAGAGAGCTTCAACATACTACATGGACGATGTCATGTTCATGTCGCGCACTCCTCCATTAGGGTGAGCAGGGTATGGGCCTCGGTAAGGTCGAAGGCAAGGGCCACCGCCGAATGAGGTTTTGTCACAAGAGACGTTCCCTGGTGAGAGAAAGAAAGAGGCCATTTGATATGTTGCTGACGATGTTATACATACAACATCATTATGTTTTATTTGCGTCAACCGTTATTATGTTTTTTTTGCATGGTAATACGTGTCTCATTTATATAAAATAAAGATCAAGTTACAAGGCACGTAAGCACCGACCATACATGACTGAAAAGATAGGAAAATCATATGCAAAATACCAGCGCCTGTCCCTTTCCTTTGACACCACCGAAGCGGCCACCAAAGAGTAAACAGACAGATCACCTCTTCGTCCAAGCTCGACGCGGCTCCATCGCTGATCAGCAGCTTTACGGACCTCCAAAGTAGTTCGCCAAAAGCAAAACCATAGCCGTTGAAAAAATCAGACCGGGGCAACATGTCCCCGAACACGCCATCGAACTTCAGAACTGACACCCTCACATGACGACGACGTCGGAGAAGGAAACCAGAACTGCCCGCCTTCGACCACAGACCCAACAAAAGATACTCCATCTTCCAGCTGTCACTTGCGTAGACAACCGCCTGCGCGTACTTCTGAACGACAAAACCTCCCTGCTTCACCATGACGTCAGAGACAACGCCACAGCAACGGGGACAGAGCAGAAGGAGAGACACACCTGATGGAGTTGCCGCCGCCGCCTCGTCAACGCCATCCATGAACCCTAACGCTGTCGATCTGAGGGACCGACAGAGACACGATGCCATCAACTCCGAGACGCCGCCATGAAGGACACCGTCGGTGTGTGAGTGGGGTTGAGGCAGATTTATTCGTCCGGGCGCCGCTCCCATCATCCCAACGACGCACCACGACCTACAAATTCAAAATCTAACTACAGAGCGGAGGAACGGGGTCCCCCCTCCCTCCGGCCGCCGGAGCAGCAGTCGAAGGGAGAGGGGGCCAGCGCACCGGCCGGTGGAGATCGGAGGAAAAAGTGCCTCGCCCTAGTCGCCTGGTGGTGGCGGCGGCTAGGGTAGGAAAACAATGCCCACCGTTATTATGTTTTGACCATGATTAATAGTACACCTACAAATTCGTATGGTACTCTACGAAGATGCCAAGTTCGAATATATGCGTACGATCTCACCTGATATAAGAAGAGACTTTCACCAACTAATTAACTACACTGTCACATGCTCTTGGAATCCGCTCCCATGCAGGTGGTGCGCGTGCAGATTTGGAAACATTTCTTCTACACAAAGCGATGCGATGGGGTCAACTAGCTAGGCTTTTTCTAGGAGTTCCGTGTCACTAGAGATGGAGGGAGTGGAGTATATAAAAGTGCAAAGTGGAAGACTTTGATTGATTGGGAGGTTCGGCTAGGTTGGATCTTTCGTGGCTCCAAGGGCCATATATTAATGGTCTCGTACTCGTTCGTCCCATCCTCAGGAGCACGGCATCTGTGTATGTAAGTGTCTTTTTTTTTACTCTTTTTGCGAAACTGTGTATGTATGTAGTGTGAGTGCACGACGAGGGATTTTTCGTCGCACGTACGTATGTATCCAAGTAGTTTGCCAAATTCATGATTTAATAATAAGAATTGCAATGTATCCATCTTTCTGTTCCTTTCCAACCAAATTGTAGTGCACGACGGAAGTAATTTCTCAGAAAGGAAGACATTAGCGATGAATTGCCTCCGATTAAAAAAAATCAGTCGGTGGATTTGCTCGGATCTGGTTGATGTTCGTTTATGTTCGTGTGCCTTCGGGTTGGATCCTTTCAATCTACGTTATTCTTCATCGGCGACGGTTGCTGTTCTGGTGCGCTGGTCTTATGTGGCCTTAGCACGACGACTTCCCGACTGTCTACTACAACAAGTTGTGCCCGACTCCGGCGAGGGAGGGGCGATGACGGCGGCGCGCCTTCGGCTCGCTTCAGTGCTTGTAGTCGTCGCTAGGTGGTCTACGAATCTGGATGTAATTTTTATTATTTCTGGTGTTCGTTGTACTGCCATAATTAAAGATAAATAAATCGGAAGCTTTCTCGCAAAAAAAAAATCAGAGGAAAAAAGGGAAAGAGATGGCGCCAACAGACGGACGGAGCGGCCTGGCGGAGAGATGCGGCAACCAAGCCAACCACCACCAGGTGCCTTCCCTAGGCTAGCTTCCCGAGCGGGCCGGGGTAGCCATCATCAATCATCCTCCCGTGCCGTACTGCCGGTCGCCCTTCTCGCCCGCTCGCTGGCGGCAGAAATCACTGTTTTGACCTGAGGGTGAAATCAATTCACAAATTAAACTGTCCCGGAAAAAATTTCACTCAATTGATCCTTTTATGTGGCGCCCGACATCCAGGCGTCACGCTATACTGTGCAGCGCCTAGAACTTAGGCGCTACACTTCTGACCAGCGTGGCATCCGTGGGCCCGCACCGAGCAGTGCAAGATCATTGTGCACCAAAGCCTAGACCCAAAAAATGAAATGAAATTTGTCTTCCTTCTGTAGCTAGCCTAGCTTTAAGCCCATATCGCTAGTAGCTGCGCGTGCATGCGATGCGTGTGTGTACATATATGTACCTAAGTCCTAAGGCTGCTGCCAATGCATGGGTGCTTAGATGAGATGTTAAGCACATTAAATAGCTTAGCAACTATACTTTCCAATGCATAGGTGCTTAGCTTATGGTTGCTAAGCTTGCTTCATTTAATGATTTAGCAACTAAAGCTCTTCATGTATTGGTGGGCTTCCTTTCTTTAAATGTTTTGCCTAGGTTCACGCGTTTAGCACTGTTTTTTCCTGGGGTCACCACACTCATCTCTCTCCTTTTAAATAACTTACCACATCAGATTTTTTGCCTACGTGGAAGGTTTAGCACCTGTACAAGGTGGAGCATAGGGAGGGGCCTAAATCTGCCAAGAGTTATGTCATCCCTGGAACACGCATGATCGACCTATGTCTGGCTAGCTAGCTAGCTAGCAGTAGCACCAGGCTGACCATGACCAGCATGCATGCAGCTGCAGGATAGTTGAGGAAGCTAGCTAGCCAGGTCCAGGTGTGCCTGACTGCACAAGCAGCTAGCGGCAAACTGCGATTGGCACTGCGGCACTGCATCTTGTACTTGGTGGTGGCGTGGTGGGGCCGAATTTCGTGTTTTAACCCTTTTTGGGAAGGATTTCAGGATCTGACCCCTGTTGGAAATTTTTTCGAGATTTGACCCTTTTGCTACCGCCAGGCCCTACGGCGGTAGGGTTAGATAGCCTACCGCCAGGTCCCATGGCGGTAGGGGTGCGGCGGAGGGGGACGGCGGCCGTTTGACTGCGCTGACGTGGATAAGTACCTACCGCCAGGAGGCCTGGCGGTAGGCTGTCCAAACCTACCGCCAGAGCACCTGGCGGTAGGGGCCTGTCTCAGTGTAACGATTCTGTAACGAAGAATTGAGTTGCCCTGGCGGTAGGCTGTCTGACCCTACCGCCAGGGGCCTTGGCGGTAGGTCTTGTTTTTTCAGTGTAACGGTTCTGTGACGAAGAATTGAGTTGCCCTGACGGTAGGCTGTCTGACCCTACCGCCAGGGGCCTTGGCGGTAGGGTCCTGTGTTTTATGAATTTAAGTTCATTTGCTTGCTTCTTTTCAAATTCAATATGACAATAATATTATAACAATTTTCACAAATATGACAACAATATCACAGATCTCAAACAATTAAACTTGGGCATCACATACACATTAACAAATTTGAAGTGCATAGAATATTTCAAACGAACTTCAACTAATTAGTAAACGGAGTTTCACATAGTTTCACAAATAGCAAACACATAGATCCACAAATAGCAAACACATAGTTCCACGTAGCTTCATAACCACCCGAATAGTTCAATCAAACGAAGTTCAACGAAACTAAAAGAGCCAACTATCGAAGAGCATAATCAGTTGCTCCTTCCCCTCTTGGAGGTACGGTCCTCGTTACTCTTTGAACGATGCTCTTCGGTCTTCTTCTTGGGCCGTCGAGGAACCGGTCTCTGGAAAGGGTCCGGACTCAGCAAATCCTTCTTTTTCGGATTCCTCTTCTTCGGCACCTGAGATGCTTGAGACGTTTGAGTTGCTGGAGGTCCATAATCTTCATCGTACTCCTCCTCCCCGTTGCTCTCATCCTCCTCCTCCCTTCTTCATATATGGCCTCCTCCTCCTCCTCCTCCTCCTCTCCAACCAACCTAGACGACGAGGGAGCATGGCTCGATGAGCCGATGATACCCTGTGTGGCTACAGGCTGATGAGCTTCAACTGACCCAGCTCCAGCACACCCAAGCAGCCCTACCAGCTTGCGACAACGCTGCACAAACTTCTGCACTCACAATGAAGCAAGGTCATAATAAGTTCAGATCGACTGACTGCAAGTGAACAAGATGCATCTGTTCCGAGGAGACTGAAATTGTACCTTCATCGTCCCCCTGACTCTGGTCTCAGATTGTACGCTCCCGGGAAGATGACCTAGTGCATCTGAGGCTTCAAAGATGCATCTGTTCAGCTCACCGGACTGCAACGGCATAAGTCAGTCACGTTGACGAATAAAATATTTTAAATACGACCGTCGGTTCAAACGTACCACTCTGTTGATGAGGGGTGCAAACTCCCTAAATCCACTGTGCATGTCTCTGATGCCGGTCTGGTATGCCTGTTCATCGGGGTCAGCCCACTCCAGCTCCGCGATGTCTTCCGCCGTCCATCGAGGCCTGAGACGAAGACGGTGCTTCTGGCCATCATCGTACCACCTCATGTGTCGGCCCAGGTAATCATCCCAGTTAGTCACTCTCCTCTCCACGTCTTTACGCCACCTCCATCGGTTCCACTCCGTCACATGAGTCTTATCCTCCTCTCCCCGGTTTGTGATCGACTGATTCTTCTGCCGGCTCATCCTGCAAGGCATAAGCAACAAGAATCATCATAAGCGCAATGAGATCATCATAAGCAACAAGAAACATGATAATCTCACGGAGAACAAAGAGCTCACAGGTGCAGCGTGTGGCCGCCGGTATCGGTGGGCTGGCCCGGTGGGGTATGCTGATAAATCCCAAACTGCGTGGCCACGCGTTGTGGCAAATGCCACTCGACGGCGTACACACAGATCATGGGCACGATGCACCGCCAGATACCACGGTCCGCATCGCACATCACGTTCAGATCAAAGGCCCACTCTCGTTCTTGTCGATACGGGCACCAGATTACCTATTACATATACCTTGGTAAGTTCGCACTCTTGGTCAATAGCGGAATCAAAGAGAAAGGTGTTGTGCGAGTTCATATACCTGCGTATGCGTCAAAGCGTCCAACTCGTTGGTGTAGGTCTTGTACGAAGTCTTGTTTAGGCCCATGTAGAGTTTGACAACGTCCCACTCGTAAGCTACGGTGGGGTTTCGAGTCTCGTCGCCTTCTTCGCCATAGTCTTCCCATGGGCGTCTTGGCAACTTCTCCGGACGCCCCACCGGCAGCCGCTCCCACATCCAAATGGAGAAGGCCCAGACAAAGCCACCCATATTGGACTTGTCTCCCGTCCTCTGCGTTGCGTCGTCAAGCTGATCAGATATAAGAAAATGTCATGGACACACTTTCGTAGGTAGGTACGCAATTAGACACTCTCTTACCGAACGATATAGGTAGGCGAGAGATGCCGTCCCCCAACTGTACCCTGCATCCCAGTCCGCTAGGAACAACAGATACGCCCAGTTGGCAGAGTTCCCGGAGCTGTCTGGAAACACGACCTCCGAGAGAATATACCACAGATAGGCCCTCGCGTACAACTCCACAGTCGCCTCATCTGCGCCTTGGGGGCATGTCCTTCGGTGCTCCGAGAGCCAGGGCAACGGCACACCGGATGTACGGTTACTCTTGGCACCGGGGCAGTCGCCGATGAGGGTGGTGACCCTCTCCTGCCAGTTGGCCCTCTCCACTCGACCGGTGAGTGCATGACCCTCGATCGGCATTGCAGTAATCATCCCCCAGTCCTCTAGGGTCACCATCATCTCCCCGCATGGAAGATGGAAAGAATGGGTCTCCGGTCTCCAACGGTCAATCAGTGCTGTGAGAGCCGCGTGGACAAGCGTCGGCGGCTGACGCTTGAACTGCAGCACGAAACCCAACAGACGGGCTCTCTTGAAGAACGGCGCGTAGCGCTCGTCGTAGTCCATATGCCCATGAACCCCGTGACCCCTCATGCGCAGTGGCTGGAGCGTCTGTTAAAAAGTGAACGCCAAAAAGTTAGGAAATCATTTTCATCAATCCGAGAACTTTGATCAAAATTTCTTTCATATCAATTACCTCTCCGTTCTCTATGAAACGGGCACGATGACCCTTGTCAAATGCCCAGTCCAGCATGCAGTACCGTGGGCCGATGTTGTCCGCAAGAGGTGGCCGCCTTAATAGAGTTTCATAAACAAAAGTACCATAAGCATAAGCATACATAAACAAACATCTACTACACATGATGGATCAAATCATATCAACATGCATCATATAAAAAAAAACCTCCAACATACATCATAGCTTCATATTTTTAAACAAAATTTTCCAAACAATATCTTCATATCATCATATCAACATGCATCATCAAACTAGGGTTCATCTTCACACTAGAGCATATCATCATATCAACATGCATCATCAAACTAGGGTTCATCCCTTTATCAACAATACATCATAATTTTTTTAACAAAAAAAATTATGAACTAGGGTTCATCTTCACACTAACATATGAACTATTGATTAGAGTACATATCCAATACCACTACTTACTAAAGAACTAAGAACAACAACTACAATCAATCTTAGGTGAAAAAAAATCAATCTAAGTTCAAAAACATGAGGGATTTCAAGCAAATAATGCGTCGAATCGGTAGCAAGTTTGCAAAAACTAATTGGAGGGATCGGAGGAGCTTACGGTTCTCTCCTCGGGGCCATCTCGATCCGCCAAAACGGTGAAGAATCGGTGAAGATCCAAGGGGGGGAGTGGAGGAGATGAGAGAGGGAGAGAGGGGCGACTTGGGGGAGAAAGAAAGGAGAAACTGCTGACTTGGGGGAGGGGAGGGGTGGGGAGAAGGGAAGGGGCGCGGTCTCGGGCGAAATAACTGCCCCGCACCCTACCGCCAGGGCCCCTGGCGGTAAGGTTAGACAGCCTACTGCCAGGGCCCATGACGGTAGGGTGCGACGGAGGGGGACGGCGCCGTCTCCGCGTGCTGACGTGGATAAATTTCCTACCGCCATGGGACCTGGCGGTAGGTTATCTAACCCTACCGCCAGATGCCCTGGCGGTAGGCAAAAGGGTCAAATCTCGAAATTTTTTCAAACCGGGACCAGATCCTAAAATACTTTCTAAAAAGGGTCAAAACACGAAATTCGGCCGTGTGGTGGATGGGAGAGAGCGAGAGGTTTTAAGCTGGGCCTTGCTTGCTTGGTCCGACCTTACATGCATGATCCTCACAAGCTAGCATCGCGTGCCCATCGCCTTGTTGATCAATCGTGCAGCGCCTAGACGTCAGGTGCTAACACTGTATAGTGTAGCGCCTATCCCTCAGACGCTGCACACTGACTTTGTAATTTTCAGGCACCAGAAACAGATGTCCGCGGCAGTTAGTAAGTGCATATGCAGCGCCTAACAGCTAGGCGCTGCACATTATATGGGTGGCGCCTAGCCCAAAGGCGTTGCACTGCTGGATGCGGGGCCCAGGGGTGCCACGCTGGCCAGAAATGTGGCGCCTAAGATCTAGACGCTGCACAGTGTAGTGTGACGCCTAAATGTCGGGCGTCACACAAAAGGGTCAGCTGGGTGAATTTTTTTTCCAGAACAGTTTCGTCCTGAGGTCAGAACAGTGATTTCTGCCCTCGCTGGCTGGCTGGCTAGACCGATATCATATCCTCAGCCGCTTCCACTTGCCGTTTGTTCGTCTACGGCGCCTACACGCCCACGCCACACGACGACGTCTATACATTACGCCTACACCTCGTATCGTCCCGTCTCACCCTTGGTGCGCGCCAAGCGCCGGCGGCCGCAGTTCTCGACTTCTTTTTCTCTCTCTTTTTTCCGCGCGCTAATCATTGGCTTGTAGTTGTTGGGATGAAACGGAACGGATCATATCCTGGCTGGAGTAGCACCTGCAGGGCTTTGACCTTTTGGTTATGCACCACCAGGTCAGGTAGCATAATCATGTGGTAAGCTGTCCTACAAACTACCAGTAGATCTTCTGATTATGCCAATCGATGGAGAGCCGTGCATTGCATGCATGTGGCCGTTGCGTGCGTGGGCGATCATGTCCGTATCCGGCGACGAACTGGGATCCCTGCGGCGTAGACCAGACGAAAATGCGGCCCACCACATACGCACTCCTCCAGCGACTACTGTAGCCCGGCCGGACAACCTACCTCGTGTGACCTTACGTGGAGGCCTAGGCAACGCCACGCCACCTACGAATTCCACTGTACTGGTACTACTGCCCAACTGTTTCAGATGGCAACCGGAAAACGACGTCCGCCGGGCCACAGCACGGCGGGCAGGGCAGGGCACCACCTGTTTACGGCTAATTGACCAAACGCCACGGCATCTTCGGCGGCGTCGCCGTCAGCTCCTCATCGGATCCGCGTCGGGATCCAGCCGCCGGTTTCTAAATATCGCCCGTCAGAGCACGTACGTCCAACGGTGAAGCACGAGAATACAAGTCACCACGAGTATGTCGTCGCTGCCATGTCATCCTTACTTGAAAGACCGGTTTCCAAATTGACCCACAAACAAAGGCCTGATCGCCTCATCTGGAAAGGATCTGAAGATTCTTTATTCAGCGCTGTCATCGTCATTAGCGAAGCCAAGACAATGAACATCTGCTGAGCGACTATTGACTAAAACGATCACCACCACCGACCGAGGTCGTCGGCGGAGGGGAACCGACAGAGAGACGGTGGCGGCCGCGAGATTGCTTTTCTTTCTTGAAATCCCCCGTGTCGTAGAGGGTAGTCGTTGATCCGGTTTGTCGTCGCCGTGAGTATTCGCTAGGTTCGATCTTTCGTCGCTCCAATGGCCATATATTAATAATAGTCTCCTACTCGTGCGTCTCATCATCCTCAGGAGCACGGCGCGTGTGTAGTGTGAGTGCACGACGAGGGAGCACGGCCGTATCTGTACAAGTATATGTATGTATCCAAGTAGTTTTCCTATTCATGAATGAAGAATTGTGCTAATGTATATCTATGTTTTCTGTTCTTTTCAAGCCAATGACAAACCTCCCTTTTGTCTTTTATTTTTTTTGTAATACAAAAGTAATTCCTCACAAGGGAAGACATGAACGATCAACCCACGGCCACGACGACAAGTGTAACAATGTTGGTGCCGCACCGGCTTACTCATCCGCCCGTGATCAGGTATGGGCCCGGGGCAGGGTCGAAAGCAGAAGGAACTCAACGTCAAAGCATCAGGAGGACAGAAAATAACGGCGGAGATCGGTTCCTGGTTCAAAAGTCTTTTCCGAGGAAAAGGGGGAAGAGATGGCGGCGCCAACGGACGAAGCGGCCTCGGCGGAGAGAACCGGCAACCGAGCGAACCACCACCAGTTTCCCTCCCTAGCTAGCTTCCTGACTCCTGACTTCCTGAGCGAGCCGGGGTAGCCATCATCAATCATCCTCCCGTGCCGTGCTGGTCGCCCTTCTCGCTCGCTCGCTGGCTCGCTAGCTAGCTAGACCGATATCATATCCCCCGTCCGCTTCCACTTGCCGTTTGTTCGTCTACGGCGCCCACACGCCCACGCCACACGACGACGTGACGTCTATACTACACCTCGTCTCGTCTCGTCTCGTCTCACCCTTGGTGCGCGCCAAGCGCCGGCGGCCGCGGTTCTCCCCGGCTTCTTTTTTCTCTCCTTTTTTTCCCGCGCGCTAATCATTGGCTTGTAGCTGTTGCCTGTTGGGATGGAACGGATCATATCCTGTTGCTTGTAGCCGTCGTGCATGCGGCGGCGTGACGAGTGTGGCGAGCCAAAGTCCAAGGTCTGTTTTGGTCGTCGATCCGGTTTGTGGTGCCTTGCATTATACAGAGCTGTTACATCCGTGGGTGGATTGGTGCGTGCTTGCGAGGAGCCCAACGGCAAAGGCTGCAGGGCGGGTTTGATCAGAATTTCAGAGAGATTACAGAGTATGAAATCAGACTTCACACAGTTTTTTTTAGACTTTACTCAGCTTGTTCACTGTCCACCGCCCACGAATGTAAAAGCTCACTCGATTACAGGCCGTGACGGTTGCTCCACACCACCGCCCACGGCCCATTCGTTCAATCGCGAGAGTTCAGCCCACTCGGCGCCTGAACCTCCCGCCCACTCCTTTACTCTGATCCCAGGCGCCACTGCTGTCAGTCTAAGGGACGTCATGCTGACGTTCCTGCCGTCTTGAGCAAAAGCATGTCCCCGTGCTTGTCTAGATGGATAGCACCGTCGTAGTTTTTTTTTTGTTGATAAATGCACCGTCGTAGGTTGTCATAGTCCTTCCCGGGCACTCGCCTTTGCAGAAAGTGCTAACCGTTGAATTGACACTTGAGAATGGCTCGAGTACCTCGTTTCAACAGTTTATGGTCCAAGATCAGCTCAGGCACCACATTCAGCACAAATATATCAACTGGATTCAGAAGTCTGTTCATGTGCACCGCACATTATTTTTTATGTATATTTTGAAAATACTAAATACATAGGTCTATGAACAAAAAAATTAGTTAACTTTTTTATAAGTGTACCGCACATTTAAAAATGTCCGCTCAACATGAAATGCTCTTGCCATTAAAAAAATGCATGTGACATTTAGAAAGTTCATACGTGTTTCGAAAAAAATGTAAGTGGTACTTCTAAATAATAATATACTCCCTCCGTAAAGAAATATAAGAGCGTTTAGATCACTAAATGCTCTAAACACTCTTATATTTCTTTACGGAAGGAGTACAATGTGAAAATACATATCCATGTAATAAATGTCTTGTACCAATAAAAAACGAACATTACTTAAGAAAAATGTTCACACGGTTCAAAAACAATGTTAGTGCCATTTAAAAGAATATTTATCCAATGTAAAAAAATGTTCGCATAGTTTAGAATAATGGTACATATCATACCAAAAATATCAATGCATATTTGATTTTTTTTAAACAAGTATTTGAAAAATGTGGATCACATATTTTTTTTAAATGTTAAAAGTATATAAAAATATGTTTGATGTATACCTAAAATGTACAATGTGTATGAAAAAAGGTAGACATGAAAACATATATTTGAAAAGATGTTAATCATGTATTTGCAAAATGTTAAGCATGTGTAAAAAATGTAGCTCATGTATACAAAATAAAAATAAAATGTGTATGTAAATATTTGACATGTGTAAAAAATGTTGCTCATGTATACAAAATAAAATAAAAATGTGTATGAAAATATTTGACATGTGTAAAAAATGTTGCTCATGTACACTAAAAAAATGGTATGAAAGTATTTGACATGCGTAAAAAATGTTGCTCAGGTATAAAAAAATAAAAATGTGTATGAATATATTTGGCATGTGTTGAAAAAAATAAGAAAGAAAAAAACTAAGAATGCCAAAGGAAAAGGGCAAAAGGAAAATGGAACCGAAGAAAACCATATAAAACTCGAAGAAACCTGATGCAAAACAGTGAAAAAATCCATAAAAAACAAAGGAAAAAAACTCCATTATTTTAAATCCTACCCCCGGTATTCATTTATGTTGCTCGCTCGTCCCTGGTTGGCAGCCTGGTCACACATTGGGCAGCTAACTTATTCTCCACGAGCCATCTCTCCCTTTGTTCAAAATCCGCTGCATGCCTACCTACCAAAAAGTTGTTGCAGTCTTGCAGGCCGAATGCCAAAAATAAAAATCTATCTTTTAAGTTTTTGAAAAGTTTGAAAAAGTACACATGACACACAAATATATAAATTAATATAGAAATTTATTAATACGCAAAATTACAAAATTATACAGAGCTGTTACATCTTACTCTATGGGTCTGCTGTGATAAAGGCAAGGCCACTGCTGTGATCGATGAAGGCATTCGTCCATTGGATGGTCAATTTCGCAAGGCTGCATCTTACTCTACCAATGACGATTCTGCCACACATGACTCTGCCGCAAATACCTCAGCCAAGCAAAATCCTCAAGCCACTGCTGTGATCGATGAAGGCATTCGTCCATTGGATGGTCAATTTCGCAAGGCTGCATCTTACTCTACCAATGACGATTCTGCCACACATGACTCTGCCGCAAATACCTCAGCCAAGCAAAATACTCAAGCCACAGCACCCAGGGTGATGACTGACCGTGAGTTACTCCTCAGTCTTCATCAGAAGGTTGATCGCAATCACAAATGGGTAAAGCGTCAGTTTGGTGCACTTCTTCACAATATGACCTCAACACACAATGCAGTGAAGAAGAACCAATACTACCTTCATGAAACCTTCAACCGCACCTGGGCTGTCCTCAGTCATGTCTGCAGCGCTGAAGACCTGAAGACTATGGGTCTCAAGGAAGAATTTGACTGGTCTGCACCTCCTCCGAAGAAATTCAAGAAGGTCAAAATTCCTCCACTGGTGGCCAGCTCTTATTCTTCATCGCGTGACACTGATGAGTATGAAGATTTGGACGACACTGCGGCAGGCCCTGCTACAACAAACAACCCCGACAACGCTGGCGCTCCTCCATCGACTTGAAATTCTTCAGGGGCGTTAGTCCTCAGTTTCAATCCTTTTGGTCATTTGATGACAAAGGGGGAGAAATCTGAGTTAGTCTTCAAGCAGGTCTATATTAAGGGCATTTTTTAAAGTTACAACTCTCGTTCTTCTGAAACTTTTATTTGGATCGAGTTGTAATCTTAAACCTGATGGTGCGCTGATACTTTTGTTGCATTATGCTTTGCATGCTTATTCCTCGTTAATGACATTGCACGCATGCTGAATCTCATCAGGCACCATATTTCATCATGCATTTCAAATTCTTCATATTATATATCAAATGCGTGTATGAATTACAAGATATAGGGGGAGATCTCCATGATTCAACTCTTCAAATGTGCATTGCCTCAAAAGCAAATTCCTCACTATGCACATCTTCAGGGGGAGTTCTACTATATCTTGTAATTAAATTCCTCAATATCATTATATACACTTCATATGTTTATCCCCATTGAAAACTTAACCTATGTTGTCATCAATCACCAAAAAGGGGGAGATTGTAAGTGCATCTAGTACCCCTTAGTGATTTTGGTGTATTGAAGACTTATAGGTTAAGGGACTAATGCGTTTGTGAGTATACACAGGTCTATAAGTCTATGAGGAGTTTGATACTTACAGAGAAAAATCAATCTTTTAAGTTTTTGAAAAGTTTGAAAAAGTACACATGACACACAAATATATAAATTAATATAGAAATTTATTAATACGCAAAATTACAAAATTATTTAGTATGAAAACTTAGGTAATTAAAAAATTTGAATTATTTACTATAAAATTTATTTAATTAGTGAATATGAGATTAACGTAATTTATTTAGATGCTCCAATTATTATATTTTATGTGTTTATGCAGGTTCTTTTACGGGTTGGCGAAATCAAGGAGACGGCCTACGGGTATGCAGCGGTTGTGTTAATCCTACTCGGTACTCTCCGTATTATGTTGCTTCGGAAGCAGCTAAGTACTTTCACTTGATGTTTATATTGCAAATTTATGGGATAAATTCTTACCGTCTTCCTAGGCAGTTTCACCCGAAGGGAACACTTTTCTACGGCCACAAGGTTCTTAACAGACGCCACACAGGCTAAACAGTGAACTACCGACAGAGATTTCTCCTATAGGATCCCTAGCGTAAGAACTCATCTCATAAATACATAATAGAAAGACCAAAGAAACACGAAACTACTTCATTTCGACAATATAATTTACATACGGGTTTCCCTTTCGAGAGACCCCGAAGGGACTACAAAGAGAAAAGAAGACTACCTTTTGCCTACCTTCACCAGGATTGATACAATGCCTCAAAGGCTTTATTACAACTGGAGCTAGCTACTACTACGACTACTGAGGAGTGTGAGGGCTTTGGTGCTTGGATGCTGCCATGCTCTGGAGTCTGGTGTTATGTGTGTGTGTGTGTGTGTGTGTGTCGCATCACTCAAACCTCCTCCTTTTATAGCGCGCGAGGGATGCTGGATGCTCCCTTCTTTACTCATCCATGACATAGATGGAGCCTGGTGTATCTCGTCACTTGGCACACCTCATGCACCGCTGAAGTGCCTTAATGTTTGCACCATCAGGCCTTGCGTGACTCCTGCGCATGCGCCGGTCGTCCAGCTTGAAGCACGCGTCGTCAGCATCTCCATCGACTGACTCAGCAAGCGCTACCTCGCCCGGCTCCCACATAGCTGATGGTAAGTCCCTCCTTTGCTCTCTTGGCCTCCTTGCTTGCTTGCGAGCCCCTCCCTCCTCTGAATTTGTTTTTTAGGGGATCCTCTGAATTTGGTTGGTTGGTTGCCTTCTTTCTTCAGCAAGCCAACAAACAAGGAGTGTCGCGGCCCACCCTGGGATTTTGGGCTGGTCTAAGCACTTTTCCCCTTTTCGGGTTTCTCTTATCCTCTGGCGACCTTGTCGGAGTCCACCAAATCTTCCTGCCCGACCGGCGGCGTTCGCTTGTAAGTGCATCTAGTGCCCCTTAGTAATTTTGGTGTATTGAAGACTTATAGGTTAAGGGACTAATGCGTTTGTGAGTATACACAGGTCTATAAGTCTATGAGGAGTTTGATACTTACAGAGAAAGTCGACCCCTAAAAATGAAGTTCTTCAACTGAAGACTTTGATATTCTGAAGACTTTCTGAAGACTTTGAAAGTGAAGAAATTGGTGTGACCTTGAAGACTTGGTATTCATTTGTGGAACATGAAGCGTGAAGACTTTTGTTTTCGTAGTTTCATTTTCTCTTTCTTGAGTCATAGGAAACACCGTACTGTTAAAGGGGGTCGAGGAAATACTAAGGAAAAATTTCCATGTGATGCTCAACTCAAAATCCTACACCTACCAATCCCTTCGAGTGAAGCCTTTGGAAATCTCATACAGTTCAGTCACTTTCTTCAGTAACAGAGACGAAGTTCTTCTGGTCACTGATGAATTTGTTCTGACTGAGGAGTTAGGAATTCGCCAGTGCGAATTACCTACACAGTGAGGAACATGATAGCCCTGAGAAATTTGAGAGTCAAATTTCCGACCGTTGCTGTGCTGCGCGCCAGCTGTCCCAAAATATCTTATCCACCTAACGGTCATATCATTGAGGGGCATTTATGTCTTATAATGTCGGGCTGCTCCCTAGGCTATAAATAGCCGCCCCTACAACCACTAGCTGGTTGGCTGCTCCGAGAGAACTTGACACTTGTCATTTGAGAGCAACCCATCCTCCGAGGACTTTGAGCGAAAATCATCAAGTGAGGAAACCCAAAACCAAACCCCTACAAACCCAAAGTGATTGAGCATCACTGAAGAAATTGATCCTGCGTGGATCCGACGCTTGTTACCTTTGAAGACTGTGCTTCTTCCAGACGGTTAGGCGTCAAGGTCTAGAGCATCCAAGAGGAATTGTGGATTGCCGAGTGACCAAGTCTGTGAAGGTTTGGAAGTCTCCTGAAGACTTACCACGAGTGATTGGACGAGATCTGCGTGATCTTAGTTCAAGGAGAATACGGTGAGGACTGGGTGTCCTGAGCTGTGTGCTCAGAGACTGGGTGTCCGGGACTGCGTGTCCTCAAGTTTAAATACTCAGCCGCTCCAACCAGACGTACAACTGAGACAGCAGTTGGAACTGGTCTACCAAATCATTGTCTTCACGAACCTAACTGGTTCTATTTCCTCAACCCTTTCATTTCCTCATTACTGTGTTGAGTGTTTGTTCATATCTGTGTTTGAAGACTTTGACTGAAGACTTTCTCAATTTCCTCAGTTCAATTTCTTCAGTCTGTTTGTCTTCATTTTGTGTTATCCTGTGATTACGTTTTCTGTACTCTGTGCTAGTCTTCATTTCATCATGATGACCATGCTTGTATTCTGTTATGCTTACTTCTGAGTACTTATTCCGCTGCTAATAGTTCTTCGCTAAGGAATTTCCTCACCGGCAAATTCCTCAGTGAAGAATTCATAAAAATCGCCTATTCACCCCCCCTCTAGTCGACATAACGCACTTTCAATTGGTATCAGAGCAAGGTACTCCCTTGTTCTGTGTGATTTTAGTTTAACCGCCTGGAGTTTTAGTTATGTCGACCACAGGTATGAAGAAAGTGTCATGCCCTATCTTTGACGGTCATGATTATCCCAAGTGGAAGGCCATGATGAGGAAGCGCCGCATGGCAATGAACATCGAGCTGTGGACCGTCACTGAGATTGGTCTTACTGATCTATGCAAGATGGCGGACGCTGATGATATTCGCAAGTACACTCGACTTGACATCTTGGTGAAGGATATCATCTGTTCCCGCCTATCCAGAGATCAATTCAGGCTCATTATGCATCTTTGCAATGCAAAGCTTATCTGGGACCGAATCTCCGACGTCTATGAAGGTCATCGAACCTGTCATGATCCTTGGTTTGAGGACTTCAAGGAATCTCTCAAAATGATGACTTTCGAACCAGAATCACCATCTTCTGCATCATGTCTCATGGCAAAAGGTGACGAGGTAACCGAATGTTCCTCATCTGAATTTAGTGACTGTGAATCTGATGATGATGAATCTGATGATGATATTGAACCTAGCTATACCAAACTTGTTTGCATTTCCACCAAACAACAACATGCCTTGGAAAAGGTTTAAAACATGCTAGATAAGAGTGATGATATGTTAGGTGAAGAAATGGATCGCACTAAAGCCCTGACTGAAAATCTTCAGAGACTTCAGTCTAGGTTTGATAACCTTCAAAGTCATCATAACACTCTCTTATCTGATCATGAGAAACTTTCTTATGAATTTCTTCAAAGAAAGCAAGATCTTGAGAACCTAGGAGTGAGTTATGAAGATCTTGAGAAGGAGCGCGATTCATTACTAGCTCAACAAATCAGCGCTACTCAAGAAGAATTTGTTCCTCCATGCTTAAAGTGCATTGAACGTGAATCTGCTAATTCTTCACCTGAATGTTCAAATGCTTCAACTGTTACAAATTCTTCACCTGCCTCTGCTATCACTAATTCCTCATCTGAGGACATTGCTAGTATCACTGACGATGCAGGGCTGAAGGAATTGTACACAACAGGCATGTACAAAAGCCTCAAAGGGCATCAGATTCTTTGTGATGTGCTCAAAAAGCAGATCCTCAACAGAAACCCTAGGAAAGAGGGTATTGCTTTTGAGAGGAAACTCAATGCTGATGGAACATATTGGAAGCCTGAGCAGTACCCCAAAACCTCATGGGTTGCTGCAAAGGGACCTCCACTTGATCCATCTAACTTATCTGGCTTTACATGTGAATCTTCTCATTCTTCTGATGAGTCATTTGAATCCAACTATAAACTGTTCAAAAATCAGAATGGTGAAGTATTTGCTAGATATGTTGGGACTAACTGCAGGAACGGTTCCCCTATGAAGAAAATCTGGGTTCCCAAAAGTTATGTTGAAAGTCTTCAGGTGAATGTCCTCATGACACCACCTGTGAAGAATAGGAACCCCAGATCAAACTCTTCATATGGACCTAATTCTTCATATGGATCCAAGTCCTCATATGGACCAAATTCCTCACGTGGATCAAATTCCTCAAATGGATCAAAGTCCTCATATGATAATCATCGTGCTAACAACTATGTTTCGCAGGGTAGTGCTAAGGGCTATGAATATGCACATTATTCTTCAAATCATTATGTTCACAAGTCCTCGAAGAATTTCTCTGCTTATTCATATGCTTACTCTAACCCCTCTTATGTGAAACGAAATGGTTTGGCCTCTATGCCACCATTCTCTTATGGTGCTCGCAGAGTGATGAACTCTTTGCCACCCCTTCAGATGTGGGTGGTGAAGAAAAAGAACTAATATCTTCTGCAGGGTCAGGTCTCCAGGCGTGCTTTAACGTTTGAAGAATTTGCTGGGGACCTGACAAAATTGCCTGAAAGGACGCAGGCTAATCATGATGAAATAAACTTCCATTTCACACGTCCTCATACTGCTATATCTGTTTACTGCTTGATGAATTTCATCTGATGAACTTGATATCATATTCTTCATTGATGAAGCATATGAGATTGTAAGTTAAACTAATTCATCTGCAGGATGATCAACCCAAAACCACTGAATGGGTGCTCGATAGTGGATGTACAAATCACATGACTGGTGACAAGAATCTTTTGATGGATGCTCCCTTATCACCGTCTCATCTGAAGCACATCATCTTTGCTGACACAGGCAAAAGTCAAGTATTGGGTCTTGGTAAGGTTGCGATCTCTAAGGATAAACACATGGACAAAGTCATGCTTGTTGAGTCCTTAGGATACAACCTCATGTCAGTCTCAATGCTTTGTGATCTTGATATGGTTTTTGTCTTTGGCAAGTATCGCTGTGTTGTGATTATGGAAGCTGACAATTCCAAAGTCTTCGAAGGCTTTAGGAGAGGAGATTTGTATATTGTTGATTTCTCTACAGGACCACAACCAGCCGTGTGTCTACTTGCAAAAGCTTTAGAAGGCTGGCTATGGCATCGACGACTTGGTCACGCAGGCATGAGGAATTTGCACACGCTTGCGAAGAAGAAGCATGTCATTGGCATTGAGAATGTCAAATTCCTCAAGGATCACTTATGCGGAGCCTGTGAAGCTGGAAAAATGACCAAGGCCAAGCATCCAGCGAAGACTACCATGACCACTACTCGTCCATTCAAATTGCTTCACATGGACCTCTTCGGACCTAATCATTACTCAGCAGTCACAAATGTTGCATCTCTATATGGTTTTGTCATTGTTGATGATTACTCTCGATATACATGGCTACACATTGTTACTTAAAAATATGAAGTGCAGGAAGTCTTCAAACGATTTTGCTCGAGGGCTTCAACCAACTTTGGTGTGAAGATCAAGCACATCAGAAGTGACAATGGAACTGAGTTCAAGAATTCCGGTCTTGATGACTATCTTGATGAACTTGGTATTACTCATGAGTTATTTGCTCCTTATACTCCTCAGCAAAATGGCACCGTGGAGCGCAAGAACCGAACTCTTGTTGAGATGGCTCGCACTATGCTTGGTGAATACAAAACGCCTCATCATTTTTGGATTGATGCAATTGATACTGCGTGCCACATCATCAACAGAGTATATCTTCACAAATTCTTCAAGAAGACGACCTATGAACTCCTCACTGACAAGAAACCCAATGTGAGTTATTTCAAAGTCTTCGGTGCTAAATGTTGGATTAGAGATCCTCACCACAATTCTAAATTTGCACCGAAAGCACATGAAGGTTTTATGCTTGGTTACGGAAAGGACTCGCACACCTACAGAGTCTTCAACAATGCTCTTCACAAGGTTGTTGAAACTGTAGATGTGCGGTTCGATGAAACTAATGGCTCGCAAAGAGAGCACCTACCTTCTGTGTTAGATGAACCAGCACCTGAGGATTCTATCAAGTTCAAGGCAACTGAGGATGTCATCCCTACTGAAGAATTTGCTGAAGAATTCATTCCAGTACGCGAAGAACGTCGAGCTGATGCACCTGAAGATAATGTTGAAGACAATGGTGCTGAGGAAAATGATCAAATACCTTGACGACAACCAGCTCATCCTTGCGTTGCAAAAGAAGTTCAAGTTGACAAGATCATCGATGACATTGAAGCGCCAGGTCCTCTCACACGCTCAAAAGCTTCACATTTATCTAACTTTTGTGGGCACTATGCTTTTGTCTCTATCACAGAGCCCACTAAGGTAGATGAAGCATTTCTGGAGCCGGAGTGGATTCAGGCTATGCAAGAAGAATTACATCAGTTCGAGCTCAACAATGTCTGGGAACTGGTCAAACGTCCAGATCCTTGCAAGCATAATATCATTGGCACAAAGTGGATCTACCGCAACAAGCAAGATGAAAATGGCCTTGTGGTGAGGAATAAGGCATGATTGGTAGCTCAAGGCTACACACAGGTTGAAGGAATTGATTTCGATGAAACTTCTGCACCTGTTGCTAGACTTGAGGCTATTCACATATTACTTGCTTATGCTAACCATCATGATATCATCTTATATCAAATGGATGTGAAAAGTGCATTCCTCAATGGTAAGCTTGAGGAAGAAGTATATGTTGCTCAACCCCCAGGTTTTGAAGATCCAAAGAATCCTGACAAAGTCTTCAGACTCAATAAGGCCCTCTATGGCCTCAAGCAAGTCCCTCGGGCGTGGTATGATACATTGAAGGAATTCTTCGTGGAGAATGGCTTCACACCTGGTTCACTCGACCCTACTCTCTTTACTAAATCTTATGATGGTGAACTGTTTGTGTGCCAAATATATGTTGATGATATTATCTTTGGCTGTACTGACCAACGTTATAGTGATGAATTTGCATATATGATGAGTGAATAATATCAAATGCCTATGATGGGAGAGTTGAAATTCTTCTTAGGTCTCCAAATTCGTCAGCAGCGCAATGGCATATTCATATCTCAGGAGAAATACCTCAAAGATGTACTGAGGAAATTCGGCATGCAAGATTGCAAAGGCGTCAAAATTCCTATGCCCACAAATGGCCATCTATGCACTGATGAAAATGGTATTGACTTCGATCACAAGGTATACCGCTCCATGATTGGTTCTTTATTGTACTTATGTGCATCTAGGCCAGATATAGTGCTTAGTGTTTGCATGTGTGCCCGATTTCAAGCTGCACTGAAGGAATCACACCATAAGGTTGTGAAGTATATTCTTCGATATCTAGCTCACACACCAACACTAGGATTATGGTACCCAAAGGGCTCTGCTTTTGATCTCATTGGATATTCTGACTCTGACTATGCTGGTGATCGTGTGGACCGCAAGTCAACTTCTGGCACTTGTCATTTCCTCGGACGATCTTTGGTCTGTTGGTCCTCGAAGAAACAGAACTGCGTATCACTGTCCACTGCGGAAGCTGAATACATTGCTGCTGGCTCTTGCTGTGCTCAACTGCTTTGGATGAAGCAAACACTCAAGGACTATGGCATCAACGTGAAGAATGTGCCTCTCCTCTGCGACAATGAGAGTGCCATCAAGATTGCTCACAACCCAGTTCAGCACTCGAATACAAAGCACATTCAGATTCGTCATCATTTTCTTCGTGATCATGTGTTGAAGGGCGACATCTCCATCGAGCACGTGAAGACTGAAGAACAACTAGCTGATATCTTCACTAAGCCCTTGGATGAGAAGAGATTTAGCAAGTTGCGGTGTGAGCTAAATATCTTAGAATCTTTGAATGTTCTTTGAAAAGGACACACATCCTAACACTTATGCAAAATTGATGACTTAGATGTGCAACACATGAAGAAACGTTTTTCTTCAATCAATGAAGAATAACACTCTAAGTGTGAAGAAATTAATGAAGAATTTGATTCTCAGAACCCTACGACAATTGTACGCGGTGTCTGAAATCATCATTCTTATACGGTGGGTCACGCCACAACAAAAAGTTGAAAATCTTCAATTTGAGTTTTTCCTCAGTTTTGAAATTCTTCAGTTTTTCAAATTCTTCAACTTTTCAAAATCTTCACTGTTTCCTTCGTTTTTCTTCATTGGCTATATATATATATATGAGTTTATGTCCTCTACAGTATTCACTTATAGCTATTTCTTCAAGTTGCTTCTTCTGCTAAGTGAATGTGATCGGACCCTTCCCCCTCTATGCTATACTCAACCCAATCTATTCACAAATTCTTCATGTGCGTTCTATTTGAAACTCGTTCAAAATCTTCACTGTGTCCTTGTCAGCTGAAGAAATTGCGAACGAAACTTTAAAACAAATCTTATCCAAATTTTCGGTTTTGCCGCTCAAACTGTTCCGCATCCCACGATGTATTATTCTATTCACCCACGATCGTACACGATCTCCACTACACAGTACGTGGGTGACACATGTCGCGTTAAGGAGAAAGGGCAGGGGCACGTTTGTCCTAAATCTTCGGGAGAACAGTTTTTCACTGCCTCTATAAATACCCCTATCTCCGTCCTCACTTCATTTACTCCGCTCGACCGTTCTCTCTCTCGCTCGAGCTCCTCAAACCCTAGCGCCGCCGCTACTCCATCGTCGCCGGTGAGGAAGAGCTTCGCTGCCTCGACCTCGTCGCCGTCGTACTCACGCCAACCGCGGAAATCTTCACTCCGCCGCCGCCGTAGCTGTCTTCCTCTGCCAAGTTAGGGCGTGGGAGATCTAACCTGACGAACTTCTCATCTGTTCTTCTCAGTTCGTCGTGTTCTTCACTTCGGGTAATTAAAAGTTACTTTTATTACTCACTTTGATTCTCAAGCTTTCCCGAAAATCTTCAAAGGTGTTTATTCTTCAAATCTTCACACATATGAACACCTCACACGTTATATGGTCTTGATTAGTTTCTCTAAGCATCTTTTTCCTTCAAGATTCCTCAATTATGTGGATCTTCGATCTGTACAACTCTGGAACCTAAGACAAAAACGCTTAGTGAAATTCCTCAAGGCTCATCTGGTCAAATTCCTCAAAACTTGTTCTTTTCAAAAAATCTTCTCAGAACGCATATGACCTCTCCAAATTCCTCGCACCTGTACTCTGTTCACAGGTACTCATGTCTGCTGCTAAATCACTAGGTTCTCATCAACTTAACTCATTTGCAGCGTTCCTCGAAGAAAAACTGCATACTTCTTCAGAGAACTCAATTGTTCAAATTCCTCAACTGAAGAATATGGCAGACGGTAAGAAGCCACTGAAAGGAGGAAAGAAACCTGAGGTTATGACTGCGTTTGAAATCCCTGAGGAAATTTATGCTGACTATTGCACACCTGATGAAGCAAAATTTGGCAAAGAAAACAAAAATCAGCGCAAGGTGCGCATTCAGAAGATTGAACGGAGATGGGCAAGGGAATGGAGGGAATACAGATATGTGACTCCAAAGTACATGAAGAAATTCGCCCTCAATCCTCCATGCCCAAGAGCTCCATTGGCACCTGGCCAAGTAGCTGACCCCACAAGCATCAAACGTGGTGAGGACTTTCCTGAAGAATGGGCTAAGCGCCAAGGTAAATTGGCAAGACAAGCCAAGGAGGCAGTGAAGAAATTTAATGAGGATTCTGCCACTGCTACTGCTACTGAGGCCTCGGTCAAACTGAGGAAATCCATGCCAAAGAAGCCTGCTCGTAAGCCAAGTGCTTCACGAATAGCGCCCTCACGGCCCAGTTCCTCAGCAATGCCCTCACGGCAAATTCCTCGCACTACCACAGCTCCACCAAAGTCCTCAATAGTTCCTTCAAAGTCCTCAGCTCCTGTGCATCTGGCTACATGTCAAAGGACTGCTGGTTTCTCGATTGCCTCTGGTGTTTCAGCAAGTTCCTCAGCTGCACCAATTTCATCATCTGGCCCCACACTGTTGAAGACCAAAGCAACAGCTGGATGAGGTCCTCGGCCAAGTCCAAAGAAGAAACAGGTCGTATTCCATGTGCCTTCTGATGATGAAGCTTCTGATGAAGAACTTGCAGAAATCATCAGAGACAGACAGGTGAAGGCCGCTAGAGCCAAAGGCACATCTGTGCCACTGCTGTTGGATCCGAGGAAAATCCTCGATTACATTGATCTTTGGCACAAGGATCCAAACACCCCAATGCCTGATTTTCATCTGACCCCTGGACAGAGTCATATGTTGTCCCATTTCATCACTGAAGAGAAATGGAAGTTTGAGAAGGCAAGAGAGATCAAGAAAGCTCAATACAGAAAGGAGAAGCTCCTGAAGAAAAACGTTGTCAGAATGACACCTGAGGAACTTCTCCAGGCTCGGTCTGAAATTCAAGCCCTCGGCAAAGACTTTGATGCCTACTATGCTGATTGGCAAGGAGCTAAAGTAAGATTCATCAATCTGACGAAGAAATTCACAAATGTTGCAGCCCCATCGCAACAAGAAAATCTTCAGCCTGCAGACTCTGCTCAGCCTGCTGAAGAACATGCCAGCACCGCTGATGACTTTCAGCCTGCTGAAGAAAATGCTCGTTCCAGGGCTGGTGAAGAAATTCCAGCCGCTGAAGAAATTGCCAGGGCATCCACTAGTGGTGCGCCTGAAGAAACTGAAGAAGTCAGGGCAACTACATCAGTTGCGCCTGAAGAAAATCAACCAGATTCCTCAGCTCCATCTGCGCCTACACCAACTCCAATTCTTCCATGTGCATTCGATGTGGAGAAGACCAAGGCTGCAGAGCGAGCTGCAGTGAAGAAAAGGAAGGCATCAGCTGCGTCAAACTCTTCGGCCGCGAAGAAAATGAAGCCAATGACCAGCTCACTCGAAAATCCAATTGATGCTGTTCCTATTTCCTCCATGCCATCAAAGGACCTTGTTCCTTTTGGAGAAGACTATAAGATCCCAAGCGGATCTGATGAAGAAAATCATTCTGCTGCTTCGTCAGAGCAGATTGATGAAGAAATTGAAGTGGATGCAATCCCTTCAACCCCAATCATTTCCTCGCCTATGCCTCAGTTCACAGCTGAAGAGGCCGGTGTTGAGGAACTTGAAGAAGATGTGGATATTGGAAGCACAACGCCAGTGATGAACGATGACTTTTGGGAAAGTCAGCATCCAAATTCTCCACTCTTCACCCCACTCCAACAGATACCTCAGTCCCCTGCACCAACAGTTCAAATGGGCTCTGAAGAAACTCATCCCACTCCATCTGTCCATGAAGATATTCCAGCCACTAGTGCTGATGAACTTGCTGCTACTGATCCTCAGACTGCACCTGTTGAGGAACAAGAAATTCCTCAGCCTGAAGAACCTGAGCTCGCGATTCCTGAGGTGGTAATGCAACTCACTGACACCCCTCTGCCAAAGCCAAAGAATCCGTTCTCAAGCAAACAGAAGTTCAAGGCTGAAGATTTCTTTGCCGAGCACGTATTCTTCACTGATTATAATCTATATGATTCTGCTCGCATAAGGAAGAGGCGTTTCTGGACTGCCAGCCAAGCCAATTTTTATTCCTCAGTGCTCTTCGACAAAGACAAAGTCTTCGATCATGCACATATTCCTCATGTGGACATGGAGTCTCTGCCCGGCTTTGAACCAGTCCTCAGTGTTCTTCACGACGCAGGACTTCTGAATTTCTGCATTGATATCTGTGACTGGAATGAAGAACTCATTCTTCAATTCTATGCAACTCTGCACATCACCGGAGACGCCGAAGACGTGAACTCATGGGTGTTGGACTGGATGTCTGAAAACACTCACTACAAGGCACCAGCAACTGAATTGCTTTGTGTCCTTCCTTTCAGTCCTCCACTTGATGGTGCTCGCTGTGTCTACAACGAACCAGAACTTTCAAATCACTATATGCAAGTACTGATGAAGCCTTTGAATCCAAGGCAGGCCCCACGAACCAAATTCCTCATCAAGGAATTACTCTATGTGCCTCGGACTGTCTATCAAATTCTGACGAAGACAATGAGTCCCATAAAAGGCCACGACTCAAATGATGAAGAAGTCATTGGCATCATGAAGAATATGCTTTTCAACATCATTCATGGCGTTCCCGTCAACTTCCATGATTTCTTCATGAGGACTCTGGCCAATATTGCTATGTCACCATTCGAGCTGAAGCCCTATGCTCCTTGGATTATGAGATTCATCAGGGCAAGATCTTCACTGAATTACAAAGCTGACACTCTGAACCACGGTAGCTACTTGCCTCCCATTGAAGTCCTCAAACGGACAGTTTCATCAGCTGATGATAAAGGCAAGGCCACTGCTGTGATCGATGAAGGCATTCGTCCATTGGATGGTCAATTTCGCAAGGCTGCATCTTACTCTACCAATGACGATTCTGCCACACATGACTCTGCCGCAAATACCTCAGCCAAGCAAAATCCTCAAGCCACAGCACCCAGGGTGATGACTGACCGTGAGTTACTCCTCAGTCTTCATCAGAAGGTTGATCGCAATCACAAATGGGCAAAGCGTCAGTTTGGTGCACTTCTTCACAATATGACCTCAACACACAATGCAGTGAAGAAGAACCAATACTACCTTCATGAAACCTTCAACCGCACCTGGGCTGTCCTCAGTCATGTCTGCAGCGCTGAAGACCTGAAGACTATGGGTCTCAAGGAAGAATTTGACTGGTCTGCACCTCCTCCGAAGAAATTCAAGAAGGTCAAAATTCCTCCACTGGTGGCCAGCTCTTATTCTTCATCGCGTGACACTGATGAGTATGAAGATTTGGACGACACTGCGGTAGGCCCTGCTACAACAAACAACCCCGACAACGCTGGCGCTCCTCCATCGACTTGAAATTCTTCAGGGGCGTTAGTCCTCAGTTTCAATCCTTTTGGTCATTTGATGACAAAGGGGGAGAAATCTGAGTTAGTCTTCAAGCAGGTCTATATTAAGGGCATTTTTTAAAGTTACAACTCTCGTTCTTCTGAAACTTTTATTTGGATCGAGTTGTAATCTTAAACCTGATGGTGCGCTGATACTTTTGTTGCATTATGCTTTGCATGCTTATTCCTCGTTAATGACATTGCACGCATGCTGAATCTCATCAGGCACCATATTTCATCATGCATTTCAAATTCTTCATATTATATATCAAATGCGTGTATGAATTACAAGATATAGGGGGAGATCTCCATGATTCAACTCTTCAAATGTGCATTGCCTCAAAAGCAAATTCCTCACTATGCACATCTTCAGGGGGAGTTCTACTATATCTTGTAATTAAATTCCTCAATATCATTATATACACTTCATATGTTTATCCCCGTTGAAAACTTAACCTATGTTGTCATCAATCACCAAAAAGGGGGAGATTGTAAGTGCATCTAGTACCCCTTAGTGATTTTGGTGTATTGAAGACTTATAGGTTAAGGGACTAATGCGTTTGTGAGTATACACAGGTCTATAAGTCTATGAGGAGTTTGATACTTACAGAGAAAAATCAATCTTTTAAGTTTTTGAAAAGTTTGAAAAAGTACACATGACACACAAATATATAAATTAATATAGAAATTTATTAATACGCAAAATTACAAAATTATTTAGTATGAAAACTTAGGTAATTAAATTTTTTGAATTATTTAATATAAAAATTTATTTAATTAGTGAATATGAGATTAACGTAATTTATTTAGATGCTCTAATTATTATATTTTATGTGTTTATGCAGGTTCTTTTACGGGTTGGCGAAATCAAGGAGACGGCCTACGGGTATGCAGCGGTTGTGTTAATCCTACTCGGTACTCTCCGTATTATGTTGCTTCGGAAGCAGCTAAGTACTTTCACTTGATGTTTATATTGCAAATTTATGGGATAAACTCTTACCGTCTTCCTAGGCAGTTTCACCCGAAGGGAACACTTTTCTACGGCCACAAGGTTCTCAACAGACGCCACACAGGCTAAACAGTGAACTACCGACAGAGATTTCTCCTATAGGATCCCTAGCGTAAGAACTCATCTCATAAATACATAATAGAAAGACCAAATGAAACACGAAACTACTTCATTTCGACAATATAATTTACATACGGATTTCCCTTTCGAGAGACCCCGAAGGGACTACAAAGAGAAAAGAAGACTACCTTTTGCCTACCTTCACCAGGATTGATACAATGCCTCAAAGGCTTTATTACAACTGGAGCTAGCTACTACTACGACTACTGAGGAGTGTGAGGGCTTTGGTGCTTGGATGCTGCCATGCTCTGGAGTCTGGTGTTATGTGTGTGTGTGTGTCGCATCGCTCAAACCTCCTCCTTTTATAGCACGCGAGGGATGCTGGATGCTCCCTTCTTTACTCATCCATGACATAGATGGAGCCTGGTGTATCTCGTCACTTGGCACACCTCATGCACCGCTGAAGTGCCTTAATGTTTGCACCATCAGGCCTTGCGTGACTCCTGCGCATGCGCCTGTCGTCCAGCTTGAAGCACGCGTCGTCGGCATCTCCATCGACTGACTCAGCAAGCGCTACCTCGCCCGGCTCCCACATAGCTGATGGTAAGTCCCTCCTTTGCTCTCTTGGCCTCCTTGCTTGCTTGCGAGCCCCTCCCTCCTCTGAATTTGTTTTTTAGGGGATCCTCTGAATTTGGTTGGTTGGTTGCCTTCTTTCTTCAGCAAGCCAACAAACAAGGAGTGTCGCGGCCCACCCTGGGATTTTGGGCTGGTCTAAGCACTTTTCCCCTTTTCGGGTTTCTCTTATCCTCTGGCGACCTCGTCGGAGTCCACCAAATCCTCCTGCTCGACCGGCGGCGTTCGCTTGTAAGTGCATCTAGTGCCCCTTAGTGATTTTGGTGTATTGAAGTCTTATAGGTTAAGGGACTAATGCGTTTGTGAGTATACACAGGTCTATAAGTCTATGAGGAGTTTGATACTTACAGAGAAAGTCGACCCCTAAAAATGAAGTTCTTCAACTGAAGACTTTGATATTCTGAAGACTTTCTGAAGACTTTGAAAGTGAAGAAATTGGTGTGACCTTGAAGACTTGGTATTCATTTGTGGAACATGAAGCGTGAAGACTTTTGTTTTCGTAGTTTCATTTTCTCTTTCTTGAGTCATAGGAAACACCGTACTGTTAAAGGGGGTCGAGGAAATACTAAGGAAAAATTTCCATGTGATGCTCAACTCAAAATCCTACACCTACCAATCCCTTCGAGTGAAGCCTTTGGAAATCTCATACAGTTCAGTCACTTTCTTCAGTAACAGAGACGAAGTTCTTCTGGTCACTGATGAATTTGTTCTAACTGAGGAGTTAGGAATTCGCCAGTGCGAATTACCTACATAGTGAGGAACATGATAGCCCTGAGAAATTTGAGAGTCAAATTTCCGACCGTTGCTGTGCTGCGCGCCAGCTGTCCCAAAATATCTTATCCACCTAACGGTCATATCATTGAGGGGCATTTATGTCTTATCATGTCGGGCTGCTCCCTAGGCTATAAATAGCCGCCCCTACAACCACTAGCTGGTTGGCTGCTCCGAGAGAACTTGACACTTGTCATTTGAGAGCAACCCATCCTCCGAGGACTTTGAGCGAAAATCATCAAGTGAGGAAACCCAAAACCAAACTCCTACAAACCCAAAGTGATTGAGCATCACTGAAGAAATTCATCCTGCGTGGATCCGACGCTTGTTACCTTTGAAGACTGTGCTTCTTCCAAACGGTTAGGCGTCAAGGTCTAGAGCATCCAAGAGGAATTGTGGATTGCGGAGTGACCAAGTCTGTGAAGGTTTGGAAGTCGCCTGAAGACTTACCACGAGTGATTGGACGAGATCTGCGTGATCTTAGTTCAAGGAGAATACGGTGAGGACTGGGTGTCCTGAGCTGCCTGCTCAGAGACTGGGTGTCCGGGACTGCGTGTCCTCGAGTTTAAATACTCAGCCGCTCCAACCAGACGTACAACTGAGACAGCAGTTGGAACTGGTCTACCAAATCATTGTCTTCACCAACCTAACTGGTTCTATTTCCTCAACCCTTTCATTTCCTCATTACTGTGTTGAGTGTTTGTTCATATCTGTGTTTGAAGACTTTGACTGAAGACTTTCTCAATTTCCTCAGTTCAATTTCTTCAGTCTGTTTGTCTTCATTTTGTGTTATCCTGTGATTACGTTTTCTGTACTCTGTGCTAGTCTTCATTTCATCATGATGACCATGCTTGTATTCTGTTATGCTTACTTCTGAGTACTTATTCCGCTGCTAATAGTTCTTCGCTAAGGAATTTCCTCACCGGCAAATTCCTCAGTGAAGAATTCATAAAAATTGCCTATTCACCCCCCCTCTAGTCGACATAACGCACTTTCATCGCTGGGGGACGGGAGTCCACCAAATCTAAGGAAGCAGAGACGACACGTGAATGGCGGAACCATCCCTTCTGGGTGGCGGCGGAGAGGAGGTCAGTAGGAAGGAGGAAGTAGTGGGCGATTTAGGGAAGACAACGGACGAGGGGAAGACACCGACGGGTGAGGCAGGAGGAGGGAGTAGCGCTAGTGGGGGTCGAGAAGAAGATGAGAGGGAGGACTATACTTGGGGCCCCATGCCAAATCTTGAGGACAGATCCGAAGGCCTAAATCTCTGTGGTGAAGAAGAAACTGATCTAGATTTTTCTGCAGAACTTGAGGACCTAATAAGGGAGGTCAGATGGCTGGCAATCTTCAAGGTTCATACCACACGTCAGTTCAGTCACTCGGCGCTATTTAATTCGATTCGTAATGCTTGGTCACCGGCCCAACAGATTACTTTCAAGCCAAAGGGGGCAAATTTATTCATAGTGCAGTTTAGCTGTTTGGGGGATTGGAGAAGGGTGATGGACGGCGACCCGTGGCTATTTCGCAATGCGGCTGTCGTGATCCAAGAATATGACGGCTTCAGTAATGTTAGTGACTATAAACTGGACAAAATTCTAGTGTGGGCAAGGATTCAGGGGGTTCCAGAAGGCTTGATGAAGAAGAAAGAATTGGTGGAGAAGGTAGCGAGAAAGGTTGGGGAACCGCCCATAACAGTGGTAGTTAACGAGTGGTTCATCAATACCTCTATGTTTTTGAGAGCAAGAGTGTTTCTGGATGTTCGAATCCCTTTAGTAAGGTTCGTACCTATAACTCTAAAGGAGAGGAAGAAGTACCTGGTGTTTTATGAGAAATTGCCGGATTTTTGTTACCACTATGGACGGATGGGGCATGTTGTGGAGGAATGTGGAGATGGGGTCCATGACCCAGCTAAGTGCTAGTGGGGAGAATGGCTCCTTTGGAGCTTTGTTGGACCTGCCGGGGGACAGACCCATGGCAGGGGAGGAGGGAGAAGTGGTGTAGACAGGGGTGGGCGTTTTGGTGGAGGAGGAAGAGGAAGTTGGGGGAGAGGTGCTGGAGAGAGAGGTAAGGATGATTTCGATCTGGACGGGCATGAAATGAATGAAGATTACTCTTCCCAGGATGCAAGATCGTGCAATGAACTGGTTTCTAGGACAACTAGGAAGAGGCTAGTGAACAATGATGGTACGGTGAATGGACAATCGACTTTGCCGGTTCTTCCCGGTACAGTCGCGGGCAAGGTTTTGCAGATTGAGAGTGTATTACCAACAAGTGAAATTAATGTCTTGTCAACTCCTGGCAAGGTACCTGTTGTGAAACGAAGGTGACATGGAGAGGGAGAAGTGGCGATAGCTGATGATATGATGAATGAGGCGGCCTCCCTTGCGGAGGGCGCCCGGCCCAATGAGGACCTTGTGCTGGAACTGTCGCGGGATTGGCGACCCCGCGACAGTGAGGGAGCTCCGGGAGCTCATCAGGGAGTGTGCGCCGTCGGTGGTTTGCACTGTGAAGACACAACTGTCAAAACAGCAAGTGGAGGGTCTGACAGCGACGTTAGGCTTTGAGGGAGGTTTTGTAGTGGCTAGCTCTGGGAGGAGCGGAGGTTTGGCAGTATTCTGGAAGGACGGTTTAAATCTTAGAGTGGAAAAGTTTCTCACATTATCACATTGATGCGTGGGTCGCTGAGCCGGGGAAGGAGGATTGGAGGCTGACTTGTTTTTATGGGGAGGCTAATAGAAGTCTGAGACAAAATACGTGGGACACGGTGGCAAGACTCCGTGGAGAATCTACACATCCATGGGTTTGCATCGGAGACTTTAATGAGGTTTTGAGAAGAGAAGAACAGATGGGTCCCAATGAGAGAGACGTTGCTCAGATGGCTGGTTTCCGTGAAGCGGTTGATCTTTGTGGCTTGAGTGATCTAGGGTACGTTGGCCTAGACTAGACATTCGAGAAAAAGATAAATAATGACCAATATTGCAGGGTGAGATTAGATAGGGCTCTCGCTACAGCGGAATGGTGTTCTATGTTCCCTTTTGCGACAGTCAGCCATCTAGTTTCAACTAAGTCTGATCACAGCCCCATAGTCTTAATGAATGAGGTTGATAGTGCTAACCGGAAAATTGGTCTTGGGAAGATCTTCCGCTACGAAAAGATGTGGGAGCAGCATGAAAGCTTTTTCCCAATGTTTGAAAGGGTATGGAAGGCTGATGGACGTTGTGTCAGAGTTCAGGATATGCATGAAAAATTAATTAATCTAGCTGCGTCTCTTACAGAGTGGGGGTCACGTGAGTTTGGGTGTGTGAGAAGGGAGTTGAGGCAGCTCAAGGCTCATTTGCAAGTGTTGAGGGAAGTTGCAGGCCATGTTGGCCCATCATATGAAGAGAGAGAAATTGAAAGCCGTATAGTTGAACTCAATTACAGAGAAGAAATAATGTGGCATCAGCGCTCCCGGATCCAGTGGTTAGCAGAGGGTGATGGCAATACAAAGTTTTTTCATCAAAAAGCAACAACCAGAAGGAGGCGGAATCGTATTTCACATCTCACATGACCTGATGGTTCAATATGTACGGATGAGGATGAAATAGGCTCAATGGCTACCGAGTTCTATAAGAATCTCTATAATTCTGAACCGACGGTGGGCATGGAGGAGGTGTTGTCTCATATACCATGTAAGGTCAATCATGAGATGAATAGGATGTTGATGGACACATATACAGAGAAGGAAGTTAAGGAGGCTCTGTTCTAGATGTTTCCCACCAAGTCGCCTGGTCCAGATGGGTTCCCTGCGCATTTCTTTCAGAAGAACTGGGATGTCTGTGGTGATGAAGTCACTAGGGTAGTGTCGCGGAATTGTCACGTCAGATATCCTCGTGAAAGGACTTAGTTGTGGAGCCATCGCAACTAGGAAGCTTGAAGGGGTTAATCGGGACAAAGGACACGAGAGGGTTTATACTAGTTCGGCCCCTTACGGTGAAGGTAAGGCCTACGTCTAGTTGGGTTGGTATTGATGTTTCGATGACCAGGGAGCAAGATACGCTATGCCTGACTCTCGATCAGTTGTTTCTTGCCCTAAGCCGCCAGCGGGTCGTCCCCTTATATACACGGGTCGACGCCCTCCAGCCTACAGAGTCCCGGTCGGCTCATAAACAATGTCCGACTCGGTCACTAGTTAAGTCTACCTTATGATACAAGTAATATTATAATGCCAGTTTATTACAACGGGCCTTAAGTCGCCGGTGGGCTTTAAGTTCTCTATGAACCGCCATCTTCATACTCTGGTCTTGGGCTTCTGTCTGGGTAATCCTCTTTGCGTAACCCGGCCCCTCCGTGGCGGCTTACAAATAGTTATATCCCCAACATTAGGCCCAGATTGATTTGAACCGGTTCATGTCAATCTCAAAATACCTTATGAACAGTCCTGTAGTCTTTTATCTTGCGCGAAGGATTTTTAACCCGCCGTGACGTCATCATTTAAATCCGGTTTAAGTCACTGTGACGTCATCTTCATTAAAGATTTATTTTATTCCTTCACATCTTCAACGGACCTTTGTCTTTACTGACCGTCCCGAGAATCGAAGCGCCAGAGCCGCTGGATAATGAATGTTATCTCCTCGTTTTTCGCGCCCTCTCGGTCAGTCCTCCCTTATAAATAGAGCGACCTAGGTCTTCCCCCTCAGTCATCTTCTTCTTCTTGCCTCCTCCCGAGCTCTGCCGCCGCCATCGTCGAACCTCTCGTCTTCACCGACTCAGGCCGCTGCATCGACCTGATTCTGACCAGAAATCGACGGCGAACCTCCGCGGCACATCCGTATATGTGAGTTCTTTGCATTCCCTTTCTCAGATCTGTATTAGGTCGTGGCTGAGTTCATCGGTGTTCATCACTGTCTGACACCAAACCCTCGCTAGTTCCTTCCAATGCCCAGTTTAGATCATCAGAACTATGTAGAACTGCTGCGGTGCTTGCTTGTATTGATCCTGCACAGGAATAGATCTCATTTCCCTTGTGTAGCATCCCTGTTCGAGCATATGAGCTTCTCTGCTCTGTTTTTAGGTCTAGGCATTTTTCCTTTCCAGAGCAATATTTTGATCCAGAGTTAATAATTGTCCTCTGTGAAACTTGTTTTTATAACCCGGACAACCCTCGTCTGGTAAATGCCCTGGAACACAACTGTCAAGATGTCCGGCTTAAATAAATGATACAGAACTTTAATTGCTCCTCAAGACCCGGAAAAAATTGTGAACTGCACTTAAACTTGTAGCGGCTTAAATATTGTTGCACAGTCATCCTTATATCATTAGGCCCCTCATTAAGCCGCCACCTTGAGTAATTAAAATTTTCCTCCCGGGTTAAAGTTGAACCGGATCTTCTTGTTTTTCCATAGGCCAATTGCTGTGATGGCTCCTAAGGCTACCAAGGCCCCTATGACTTGCAACCGGGTTCCATCCACAGTCACCAATAGCAAACTAACTGAATTTGTAAAGTCTGGGCATCTGCCAAAAAAGGATGTCATGTCTTACCGTGCCCCTGACCCGTCTGAAGAAAAACCTCACCCAAAAGCCGGGGAAGTAATAATTTTTATTGATCATATGAGCCGTGAATTTGCTCCTCCTGGCTCAAAATTCTTCAGAGAGGTTTTACATTTCTTTGACCTTCGACCACAAGACATCGGACCCAATTCCGTGTCAAATATTTGCAATTTTCAAGTCTTCTGCGAGGTGTACCTGGGAGAAGAACCAAATCTGTTATTGTTCAGAGAACTCTTCTACATGAATCGGCAAAATGAATGTGCCAACGGGCCCAGTCTTGAACTTGGCGGCATTTCAGTCCAGCGATGAAGAGACTGTCTATTTCCTTATGCTGAGCTGCCGAGTTACCCAAAATCCTGGAATCAAACATGGTTCTATTGTCAGGACACTTCTCCGGCTGGTGAAAAACCTCTGCCCGGCTTTCGTGCCCTGCGCCTTGAATCTAACCATCAGTTACCCGACAAGCTGACAACACTTGAACGCGTGCCTCTCAATCCTACCATCAGGAAGATTAAAGCTCTCTTGGGAAATGGGTTAAACGGCATCGATCTGGTCTAAGTCTGGGTTACTTGGCGAATACTTCCATTAAGCCGCCGTCCCAGCTTAATGTGTACTTATACTGGAGAAAAGGCTGATCCGCAACGCCATAGCCCTGACGACTTACCAGATGACGTGGTGGATGCTACAACCCAGTCACTGCTGAAGGAGGGCACTGTGACGAGCAACGCCTTCGGCTTACTTCCATTTTGCAAGAATAACCCGGCCCCTGCGGTAAGTTAGCAGTCGTAACAAATGTTTACAAATATATTGTACCTTTCTTGATACTCATAATTCTTTAACCTTTTCCACAGGCCGGTAATGACTTCTGGAAGATTAAATATGACCATGAAGCTGCCAAACAGGCCAGAATGACCAAGAAGGCTGAAAGGAAAGCCGCCAAGGTGGGAACCTCAAAGAAGAAGAAACCCAGCGCCTCCGACTTACTCAGATTGGAGGATAGCTCTCCGGATGAGGAAGAGGTAATCTTTAAACTTTCTTAAGTCCCTTGTTATCACCTGTCTGACATTTTATCCTTTCAGGAGGATACGGGAACAGCCGAGCAGCCACTGAAGAGGTAACTATAATCTCCTCCGACTCAGAGCCTTTGCCAAAGCGAAAGACCCGAAAGGTGACCCAGAAAGTAAGATTTTCACATGCACTTGCTTATCAAGATCCTCAATTTATTTTGAAGCAATAACAGCTTGAGAGCCAGAGGCAGACCCGGAACAACAAAGATGCAGAACTCTCCTCCGGCTTACCTGATGTAACCATAAAGCGTCGGACTGAGGTTATCTCCGATTTATGTTCTGTCTTACCTTTGGCAGGCTTAATTCGTCAACCTCTCAATTCATCTGAATCCAACTATCAGGATACCTCTCCTTCTTCCGGCGAATCCATGCAGTCAAATATGCCGACTTTCAAAACTGCTCCCGGGTAATATAAACTTATGCACTTTTTGTTTTACCTGTGCTTGCATACTCATCCTTCTGCTTTTGTTAACAGCCTGCAGGTGAAGCCCAGCAAGAGGGCAAAAAAGAACAAGCCGCCGCAAGACCCGGTGGTTACTGAACCGGCGATTGACTCATCCGCTCCTGATAGCTCCACTCATCTGCCACTGCCAGAGCTGACTTTCGGTATTCCGGTGTCAACCTCTGACCCGCTTGCAGAAGATGCTGTCCATGATTCTGACAACCCGGAAACTCATAGCCGAGTGAAGAGAAATGACCCGGAAGTTGAAATTGTGAAGTCCCAGTTTGTTGAACCAGGGCAGCCCACAGTCCTTGCCAAATGTTCTGCCAAAGAAGAGTTTGCCCAACGCCGGAAAGCCAAGCAGGACATTACTGATTATACTCACCTAAGCATTGGTGATATAGTCTCAGGCTATCTGAATCAAGTGCATAATAGCCGTGACATGGAAGTTGACATGGTGAAACAAATACAGCATAAATCTGAGGTATAACTTATACTTTTATCTGAGCCTTATAGATACTGAATCAGCCCCCAAGTCTACCGCTTATGAACAAATACGTTGTAGACTTAGAAATCTGTTGTTACTTGTTAACTTATCCGGCTTAAAAAGAATTTATTTAACCCGGTAAAACATAAGGTTTTTAAATTTGCAATACACATTAGTCCCCAAGTGATGCTTGAGACTTAATATGTTTGACCCGGCTGTATAAAGTTAAAATTTCTTCAGCATACATTAGCCCCCAAGTGCCAAGTATCTTTACTTGTAAAGTGCTTGGGACTTGAATGTTTACCATATTAGAATCCTTACCATACCCGGTGTCAATGCAGGCTGCCATAAGTCAATTTGAATCAGAGCTTGCTGCCCTGAAGAGTCGTCTGGAAACTCAAGAGCTTGAGACGCAAAAAGCTAACTCCAAATTTGAATTTAGTGTCTCTGAAAATGAGAAACTAAAGAAGAATTTTGAGTCGGAAAGGAAAATTTGGGATGATAAAAAGGCTTCCCTGGTGACTCGGGCCGAAACAGCCGAAGCATCTCTTGCAGAAGCAACAACTGAGCTGTTAAACTTAAAACAGCAAATATCCCAAATGGTCTCAGCCATCTTTGGTAAGTTATTGTGACATAGTTTTAACATGGCAACCGTACAATGACTATTGTAATAAGCACTTCCGGCTTACCGTTATGCTTGTGCACATACAGGCTCCAGGAGTGTCAATCTGAAGCAGAACACGCCGATCAAGCTTAAAGCAGTTTATACGTTAGTGGAACAGCTATACTCCGGGACACAACGTGCCCTGGCCGTTGTAGCTTTATCAACTCCACACCCCCGCCTTTTGCAAGATGTTTTGAAGAGCCTTGCCTTTCTTCCTCAGCGGATCCAAGACTTAAGGCGTTCATCTTCAAGAGCCGGGGCCGTAGCTGCATTGAGCCGGGCAAAAGCATGGCTCCCAGAACTAGACCTGGCAGACCTTGCTCTTGGATATCTGAGCCTAAAGGAAGACGACAATGCCTTTGATGATCATGACTTCCACGCCTGTGTTAAGGCCATACGTCCAGTGGCCACCCTTATTGGAAACGATACTGACCTCAACAAGTATGCGTCAGCCTATGACAGCAACAACCGGAAAATCCCAAACGCTCCATATGATCAAATCAGCCTGATCCCTCCAATTCGTAAGCATACTTTTGCCCCTGAAGTGGACCCGGCCGGTTTAATAGATGATGAAGCTGAATTTGAAGCTTTGAGCGGCATTGATTGGGCTTCATCAACTTTCCAGGAAAAAACAACCGACGGAGAAGCGGCGAAGGATAACCCGGAGCCCTTAAGCCCACCGAAGGAGTAAATCGCCGGGTGTTTGACCGAAAACAATGCTTCATCAATTCAGACTCGGGGAGTCTTGTAATAGGGTAGAAAGAAACTACTTAATGCTTGTCATGCCTTCGTGCATGCTCTTATTACTTAACACTTTCCGTAAGCCGCCGTGATCGTATATTTCCGGCCCTTACCTGTTTGATGTGTTAAATTTTGCTTGCCTTACTCTGCAATCCTTGAATGATCTTTCCGGCTCATATAATGTTCACCTGGTACTTAATAACCTGGGGTGACGAATATTAAACCGGCAAGACAAAAAACACTGTAAAATGCTTTCCACAAGGTATCAGAACAATCAAAATACTGTTACAGGCTTCTGATTCGGATACGATCAGTAAACCGTTCCAAAGGGGTTAAGCTAAGATTCGGATACGATCATATAGCCCCCAGTGGCGTGGCGATGCCAATCAAGTGGGTATCAATAGCTATGTTCTCTTTGGTTCGAATACGACCTATGTTTGAACAGGAAGCCCCCAAGTGACCATAGGATTTGTTTAATGACGCTGATTCGTATACGATCCACGTCAGACCTAAAGAGGTTAAGCTATGATTCAAATATGATCAAGAAGCCCCCAAGTAGGTTTGGCAAGTATGCCGATCAAGTGGGTATCGACAGCTATGTTCTCTTTGGTTCGGATATGACCTGTGTTTGAACAGGAAGCCCCCAAGTGACCATGGCTAGATTCAGATATGATCATAAGCCGGACCAAAGGTGAAGCCGGATTCAGATATGATCCGGTCCCTATTGGTTATTTCCACCACCTGTCAAAAAGACATATACACCTTTTTAAGGGTGAAAAAAGGACAGAGGTCCTGCTTTATTACTTTATATAACATATACATTATCCAAAAAACATATATATCATAAGAGCCGGTGGCTCAAAAACCGAAGATGGGTTATATCCCATGGCCTGATATCACTTAGCAAAGCCGCCTAGACTCCATAGGCTATGAAGAAAGGTGTATAACCCACTGGATCGAGGCCACTTACCCTTATGCCTCTGATTGTTACCTTGTGTATTAACGTTAGCCACAAGTTCCGGGTTATCATCTGCCTTACGCTTATTGCTATTTTGATTCTCCGGGTTGTGCCGTTGGCCCTTTCTATTGTCCTTCCCTGTCTTTTCACCATCAGACTCGGGATCCTTAGCACTGTCAGAATCGGCATATTTGACCAGAGCCGCCATTAGCGTACCCATATCCTTGCAGTCACGTTTAAGACGCCCTAATTTATGCCTTAGCGGCTTGAAGCTGCAATTCTTTTCCAATATAAGGGCTGTAGAGCCGGCATCCATCTTATCAGACGAATGAATTATCTCCTTGACCCGGCATACCCAATGGGTGGTAGATTCACCTTCCCCCTGCTTACAATTTGTCAAGTCCACGATCGTCATAGATTGCTTACAGGTGTCTTTGAAGTTCCGGATGAAACGGGCCTTTAACTCCTCCCACGAACCAATGGAATTAGGTGGCAAACCTTTTAGCCAAGACCGGGTCGTTCCGTCTAACATCATGGTGAAGTATTTAGCCATTGCCGCGTCACCGACCTCTAACAGTTCCATGGCCATCTCATAATTCTCGATCCATGCTTCAGGCTGTAAGTCGGCCGTGTAATTCGGCATCTTTCGAGGTCCCTTGAAATCTTTGGGCAGGCGCACATTTGCGCAAAGCCGGTACCAAACAAGAAAAACCACCGGCTCTGGTAGCTTTTCCCATCTCAGTAGAAGGCGTTGGATATTCCGCTCGCTCTTTCTCCCGACGTACTCGATCTTGCACCAGGTTATAGCCTCCACGTTGTTCACGGCGTTGGACGTCGCGTGACAAAACTTCAGATCCTATGTGCCTGCTGTAACTCTGACTCCGGTTCTGACGAGGCGGCATTAACCAAGGTGGAGGGGTTGAATGAATTCTATCCCGGCTGTAAGAATAGGTCTCTTGCTGAGCCAGAACCGTCTGGACAAGTTCCCTGATCCTCCGGGTCTCCACCGCTGTTGGATCATCACCATCCATTGAAAGAGCCGCCAGATGCGCCGATGTTGCGATTAAATTCTCCATGGGGTTGGAAAAGTGACCCTCCGGTATTGGCACATAACGCGGCGGTGCCGTGCTCATGTGATGAGGTGGCATCTCCTGACATTGAGCCGGTCCTCCCGCGCCGGGTGTCATAAACTGATTAGCATTAGGCGGGTTACTTGGGCCGGCTCCAGGTGTAGCAAAAAGAACCCTAGGATCATAATTCGGAGGCAACCGGGATTGAGTCTTCTGGTGTCTCCTCCTCATTACTTCATTGGACGCGTTTAAACTCATTGTGAGTTGTAAGCCTCTGACTGCAACCGCTGTGCCCGGGCGTCGAGAGCCGCCCGCTCCGTAGCTAGCCTAGTGTCCTCAGCTGCTAAGGCTTCCTTGGCCTGAGCTATCTCCTCACGTACCTGTGCTACCTCCGCGTCATGCTCATCTTTGTTTGCAGGGATGACTGTGGTGGTTAACAGGGTTGTAAGCTTGTCCAGGAGGTCTATCAGTACTTGAGCCGGCGGGTGCAGAGGGCCTCCTGCCTCGGCTACTCCTAACCCGGAGGTGATTGCGGCCGCGGCTGTAGAGTTTTGTCCGGGTTGAGTCCCAGCCATGAAGACTCCTGCCCAATTTGGCGACTCGCAGAGATCCGGAATACTAAGGCCATCGGAACAGCCCCTGAGCGCACCGTCTTGAACTTGATACAAAGAATCTGTTGAGCCGGTGGACGAATCACCGTCAGAGCGGACGGCCATCTCACCACCATCTTCAGGACCTTCAGAAAGCTCTTCTCCGTGGACGCAGCCCACAAAGACATGCTTCATGCCGGGTTGAACTCAGGCGGGTTTCGCACGCTGAGCCGTCTCGACGAGGTCGGTGCAGTTGTCCGGCTCAGGCCCCGGCTCACCAATCCGGCCGATGAAGACGTGGATCCCTCCGGAGGGGACCCGGTACCCGTACTCAATTGAGCCGGCGTCGGGGGCCCAGCCTTCGTCGTCGATGTAGATCTTGCCGCGACGACTCTTGGTCATCCGGCCCACTACGTATCCCTTGAGCCCTTCGAAGTTGCCTTTCAAGAACTCAAATCCACCGTGCGCTGGCCCCATGGTGGGTGCCAACTGTCGTGGAATTGTCACGTCAGATGTCCTCGTGAAAGGACTTAGTTGTGGAGCCATCGCAACTAGGAAGCTTGAAGGGGTTAATCGGGACAAAGGACACGAGAGGGTTTATACTAGTTCGGCCCCTTACGGTGAAGGTAAGGCCTACGTCTAGTTGGGTTGGTATTGATGTTTCGATGACCAGGGAGCGAGATACGCTATGCCTGGCTCTCGATCAGTTGTTTCTTGACCTAAGCCGCCAGCGGGTCGTCCCCTTATATACACAGGTCGATGCCCTCCGGCCTACAGAGTCCCGGCCGGCTCATAAACAATGTCCGACTCGGTCACTAGTTAAGTCTACCTTATGATACAAGTAATATTATAATGGTGGTTTATTACAACGGGCCTTAAGTCGCCGGTGGGCTTTAAGTTCTCTATGAACCGCCATCTTCATACTCTGGTCTTGGGCTTCTGTCTAGGTAATCCTCTTTGCGTAACCCGGCCCCTCCGTGGCGGCTTACAAATAGTTATATCCCCAACAGGTAGTACTGCGTGTTCTGAATGGGGAAGACTCTCCGGAGGTCATTAATAGGACGTTCATTGTTTTGATTCCTAAGGTACAGAATCCGACCTCTCTTTCACAGTTTCGACCAATAAGTTTGTGCAATGTAATCTTTAAGATTATTTCTAAAGTGCATGCTAACCGGTTGAAACGAGTTTTGCTGGAGATTATTTCACATGAGCAATCCGCATTTATACCTGGTAGACTGATTACGGATAACATCATTGCTGCTTATGAGTGCCTCCACTTTATGAAATGGTCGAGAAGCAAAAATAATTCTCACTGTGCATTGAAGTTGGATATGATGAAGGTCTATGATCGCGTTGAATGGAACTATTTAGAGGCTATTATGATCTAGCTCGGATTTAACTCACAATGGGTGAATAAAATTATGGCTTGTGTGTCAACGGTATCTTTCTCTGTTTTGGTTAACGGTGTGAAGATGGACGAGTTCAAACCCTCGAGGGGCTTTAGATAGGGAGACCCTATATCTCCATACCTGTTTCTGTTAGCTGCGGAAGGTCTATCATGTTTACTGAAAGCTAGTAGTCAGAATATGAATGTTCGGGGTGTTGTGGTAGCCCCTACTGCTCCTCATGTTAATCATCTTTTATTTGCTGATGATTGCTTATTAACGTTCAAGGCAAACGAGGAGGGGGCCACAATTATCAGAAATGTTGTCCGCACTTATTGTGGTGCTTCTGGTCAGAGGGTTAACCTTGCAAAATCAAGTATCTTTTTTGGGAAGGGTTGCCCTAATAGTATGAGGACTGTGATAAAAAAAATCTTCTGGACGTCCCAAATGAATCGCTGGCTGAACGGTACCTGGGGTTGCCGTCTGATGTTGGGAAGTCAAAAAAGGTGTTTTCAAATATTTAAAAGACAGAGTTTGGGCCAAGGTGCAAGGTTGGATTGAGAAGTGCATGGCGTCCGCAGGGAGAGAAGTTTTGATAAAACCAGTGGCTCAAGCTATACCTACTTTCTCAATGTCTTGTTTTCTGCTACCTCGTGGTTTATGCAAACATATAGATACAATGTTGAGGAAGTTTTTTTGGGGCAGTAGGAATGGAGAAAGAAAGGTTGCTTGGGTATCTTGGGAGACTTTAACAATGCCAAGTACTTGGGTGGTTTGGGTTTTCGGGATATACAGGTCTTTAATTTGGCAATGTTGGCAAAACAGTCATGGAGATTGTTGCAAGACTCGAAATTGCTTAGTGCTAGAATTTTAAAGGCAGTGTACTACCCTCAATCAGATCTGCTTGAGGCGGAGCTTGGAAGCCATCCTTCTCAGGTATGGAGAGCAATTTTTGAAGGCACAAATGTCCTGAAGCAGGGCTTAATCCGGAGAATTGGAAACGGACATAGCACACACATTTGGAATCAGAACTGGATCCCGAGGTATCATATGCTTCGAGCGCTGCACCCACGGTCTCAAAACCAGCCTGAGTTGGTATCCGATTTGATGGATCTTTCTATTAGAAGTTGGGACAGAACTGCTTTGAGGGAACATCTACAGGAAATTGATGTGCAGAAAATTTTACAAATCCCTTTGAGTTCCTATAACAGACCTGACACATGGGCATGGCACTATGAGCGGTCTGGAAATTTTTCTGTACGTTCAGCGTATAGATTGCTAATGGAGACTAAGAGGACCAGAGAAGCTTGGCTCTATGAGGCTCCTGGAAACTCTAATACCGAGGGTGACAAGAAGCACTGGAAGAATCTCTGGAGTATGAAAGTTCCAGCTAAGTTGAGAAATTTCGCCTGGCGCCTTGCGAGAAACTCGGTGCCAACAGAAGAGGTTAGAGCTCATCGGAATATGACTGAGTCGAGTGTATGCCCAATATGTAACTCAGCAGAGGACACCTTGAAACATGCTTTGGTTCAATGCCCTATGGTAAAGTGTGTATGGTCCTTGGTAGATGAAGAGCTTGTGGAACACATGATTGCATGCAACCACAGAGATGCTAAGCTTTGGTTAATTGAACTTCAGGACTCCATGGGACAAGACACGTTTGTGAAGCTGCTAGTTTCTCTCTGGTCTATATGGTGGGTCAGGAGGAAGGCTGTTCATGAAGAACAATTTCAGTCACCACTAACTACCTACTCCTTCATTCTGAGATACCTCGCTGATTTGGAGAATCTGAAAGCGGAAAAAGCAGTTCAAAAATCATCTGTTATTCGCCATATGCCTAGATGGACTGTACTACCGGAGGGTTTTGTTAAAATAAATGTTGATGCAGCTATTGGTAGGAATGGCGATCGTGGTGCGGTGGCTGTTATTTGCCGAGATGAAACAGGTGCATACCGGGGAGCCTCAGCCATCTCAGTTTCTGATATGGTTGATCCAGGAATTTTAGAAGCTATGGCGAGTGGAGAGGCTCTGTCTTTAGCGGTGGATCTGGGCTACCAGAAGATACAAGTTTCAACTGACTGTGCCGCAACTATCACACACCTCAAAGGCAACTACAATGGTACGTCTGCAGCTATTATTCAAGACCTGAAGAGAAGGACGCTTGATTTTGTTTCCGTGCAATTTATCCATGAGAAGAGGGAGTTTAATCTTGAGGCTCATAAGCTCTCAAAGGCAGCAACTACTTTACCTTTCGGTCGTCATGTATGGCTTCAAGTCTTACCAGACATCATTTGTACTAGAACAGGACAGGGCGCGAGGGTGCTGGTCAAAGCGTTTTGCCGAAGCACGTAATACTATGTCAGTAGGAAACCAGGTATAGCATTTGCACTTATACAGAATCAAGCTCAGTGCGTTCATACGACCACGGAAGCACGCCTTGGCGCGTGTTGCCCATCCAAGCGTCGTGACCCAGTGTGTATAAATCTTGTACATACAGAGAAAATTACAACACCATGTATAAATCTTGTACATTCAAAGAAAATTACAACACTCTTTTAGGACTAATCACAAACAGTAGAGATATATGCTAAAAACATGGTAAGCTGAGGATACTAAGTTAATAGGGTAATTAATTTTGCAAGCACATCACAAAATTTGTTTCAAAAAGCCAGATTGGCAGTGCCAGATAAGACAACTGGTTTGCATCAAGTTCAGTACAAAGCAAAAAGATTCGGGAACCATGCATCATCTACAACATAATATAATTAAAATAGAATTTTTTTACCTATAGTCCATTTCCTTATTTATAAGAGATACACAGAGCAAATAGTCCCATATCTTCAGTTGTGCGACAAAATAAAAGAAGATTCATGTACATATCAAAACTAAGATTCTCCAAATACCATCTCTCGGTCATGAAATATATTCTTCAGTTGCACACCAACAGTTGCCATTCCAGGATAATATCAAATCCAGTCTTCCACATACCCTTTGTCCAAGACCAAAAGAAGTGCACAAATGGTGAGCGTTATAAGGAATTGTTCTTGGGTCTGTACAAAGCATACTAACCCCATTAAAATTACGTGCATGGAGGCGAGATGCAAGTACGATAATTAACCAACTCAACTGCGTTAATCCTCAAATTAAAATTCCAGAAAGAACTTGATCTTTAAATCTACTTCATCAATGCCACATCTTCTACATGGTTTCTCATCTACTGGTTGTGAGTAGAAAATAGAGCATTAAACCTAGACCCATCCTCTGATTATGTACGTGTCACGCCAGATTACTACACTTGGAACCTTTATATATATATGGGGATAGAATGGAGAGGGTAGGGAGGGAGCAGATATGGAGGTACCTAGAGGCATTCCAGGAAATATTTTCCATGATATAGATCACGGACACCATCCTTTCACGTGACCACAGCAAGATGATTTGAAATAAGGTGGTAAGCAGATTAAGCAACAATCTTATTTTGGAGAATAGCTTATTTACCAGTTATCACACGCAGTTGAGGCACTGCCACGGAGCTGTCAAGTTCTTATGAGGAAACCTTTTATAAACTCCAATGTATTGAAGGGTTATTAACTAAAAGCATCCTTATTATACAACAAACTAAATATTTTCATCAAAAGAAACTGCATAAAATTCCAAATGATGGTCTTGAAAATTGCATATAATTTAAGGTGCATCCTTATTCTGATAAGGATGAAAAATAAATAAATATATATATATATATATATTGGAACTTTTGTAAAACACAGATCACCAAAATTAAAAGATATCATAGCCACACGTAACTCAGCCCTCATGACACAGATTATGTTCGAAAAGAATCTTTTCAATCTTGCAGCAACATGGAAGTTCATATCATTATAAACAGAGAGAAAGAGAGATTAAAGTAACAGACCTAAAATATAGAAATATATTTTCGTAGCAGTGACGACCCAAGCAATTAAATTTCACACTACAATAAGAAATCATAAGCAAAAAGAATTGTACAACAGAATAGAAGGAGATTACAAATAGGCAAAGCATGGCACCAACACATCCTGAGTGCAATAAGCAGGGAGCGAGGGTGAAGCATACAGACCTATCTGGCAGTGTGTAGTGGGGCAGCGGGGAGGGCGATGACAGCAGCAGCGGTGTTGGCAACCAGGGAGGGCCCCATCAGCATTGTGGTCGACGATGTTTCCCTTTTTGTCTATCTCGATGGCATGGTCCACATGCAGAGTAGTTGCGCAAGCAGTGGCCTGCACAACCCTCCCGGCGATGGCAAGGATAGAGCCGGCGAGAGACACGACAGCATCCTGCAAACCAAGATAATGGGAGGACCAGTCAGAGAGACGGCAGGTAGCATTTGAAAGCGCAAACTTTTGGAACCCCTCAACTACACCAAATGGAAGCAGATGATGATGCTAAGCACCATACCATGGTAGGGAACGTGGTTCTAGTGTTGATGCAGATTGTACCAGAAGTTGCCACTGCAGAGGTATTAGACAAAAAAAAAGCTCTTGCTTGGCCACTCGGAAACGTCACACCCAACCAGGCTGCTCCAAATCATTAAAGACTATTTTTTTCAAAAGATTAATAAGAAAAACAGTACACCAGTGTAAAAAAAACAGAACACAGTTGTAGATGGAGAAAATCAAGTGTTACATAATAATTGAGTACTCCCTCTGTAAACTAATATAAGATCTTTTAGAACACTAAAGTAGTGATCTAAATGATCTTATATTAGTTTAAAAAGGGAGTAATTGCTAAGAAAATTCAGGTTTTTTAATCACACAACTAAGCTTGCCTTCATAAATTATGCTCCACCGAAATACTCTTCTTGCTTTAGGAGATTAAAAATCTGATTAATATTACACTTGTGTTAATGAACAACCATCCATGCTACAAAGATGTGACAGTGAATCTGTTCTTATATGTATTTTAGCAACAAAAATGTGACACTCTATTTATGGAAACACTTCTCTACATATCATTCCCTATTTTGAGACAGGGCACCTTTCTAAATGCACCCGGTAAATTTATCTTTCTCCTAATTCAGTAGTAGCGCCACATGTATATTGCTCAACCATTTATGTCACTTCATCGGACTTCCACTTGAACAATTACTACTGGAAACAAAAATACACTGTATACGTGTGTCCCTGTGGAATACCGGTGAAGACGCCACATCAGCCAGGGCCAGGCTCAAGTGGCAGCACAAGCGCACCTGCTGCCAGCCAAGGTGGCCGCTACCAGAGTCCTGCCTCCAATCGCTTCCCATTTAATCTACTACTGCTTTTGTATGGCATTGGTGTTGTTACTGGATCAAGCCAGCAAGACAGGAAAATTAGAAGAAAACATGAGAACAATGAAAGCATGTCATAATCAAGACACCAGAATACAACTACTTCAGTAATCCACCTACCTATAACCAATGCATTATAGAAACACAAGCAATTATTTCTGAACTTCAATAAAGAAAATATAGCTTCCCAATGAAATACAAACATGAGCATGGTACTGCTGAAAAACAAAATATATAATGTGAAAGCAAATATCAGTTACAAAAACATTATTATTGCTATTGGATTAAGCCAGCAAGAAATAAAACAATGAACCACACATAATTGGCTCCTAAACAGAAATGTCATCTAAGTTCTGCCATGCATAATCCACTAAGCGACATGCTCCAATAGACACCCAAAACAATTCGTTTAAGAATCAAACAGGAGGCAAATGTAACACTTTTAAACATGTAAGATCTACTTAGGCTTTACATGAAATCACTACAGATTATACACATATAAGTGCCAGGGTGCAGTCTAGAAAACAAGAATGAAGATTACAAAAAGCACGGAGGTACAAAAACAGGGCAAAATCCAAGCCATAGTATATTTTTCATTCAAGTCTATAGACCTGCAGTATGGAACTCTTTTTTATAGGTACAGATGTAAGAGATACACAAGAAAGAGCAGATTTACCTGAGAAACAGTACGCAGAGTAGCAAGGAGGGGTCTGAAACTGCAGAGAGGGAAGTTGAAACTATTTAGAAGCAAGAGTATAAATCGAAAACTTGACTTGATAGCACAACCTGACATATAAGTTCTAAGTAGACATGGGTTAAGACAGATGGCCAATTACCTGATAGATCTATTATTGTGGTTATGTTGTTGTCCATCCAATAAATGCTGAACCAATGGTGACACGTGTGCATATCATGTATTGCAGGCTAGCACATAGTAGAAGAATAAATTTCATTTCACATATGCAACAGCAGTAAAAACAATTCAAGTTGGTCACCTGACGATACATCCGGCTCGCACGTATTATCCAGTTGCAATTGCAACACACACAATTCTTTCCTCAAGGTTTAATGACTTCTATGTTCTAGCTGAAATTCCTGGTACAAAATAATTAGGACAAGACAATTAATTTCATGTTAGTGGAAAGGAACATAACATATAAACATCTCATGAAAGAGACATGCCAGTTCTAGCTGGTGTTCTTTCTCGTACATGAAAAGAAAAATTGCATCTTCATATGTAAACTACAGCTGCTTGATTACAACCATACTCAACCATGTATTCAATCATCTGTTGTTTACTCTCATGTAATTAAGAGAAACTCACTTCTTGTAGGTATGATGTGAGACGAAGACATAAATGCTCTAAATAAGTACACCTCTAAAACAAAATTAAGAGAAATCCCACCTCAAAGTTTATGGGTGATTGGACAGCTGAGAATCTTGAAGTAAAATTATTTGGGCCTATAAAATCATAATTTCATCCAAAGCAGAAGAAACCAGAATATACTCATAATCAAATTATTTAGGTTGTCCATGCCTAACATTTGCAGATATACAATGAAAGTGAAAGGTAAGTGAGCACTTTGCCGTGAATAGAGGATGGCCTTGACCTGGTTTCATTATGGTCAAACATATTGCACATGTCTTCTAAAAAAAGACATAAAAAGGATTAAGATACAAACATTAAACATTGCTGAAAAGGAAAATGGGGATGCATTTTTCGTGGTATATAGTAGTATCAACTATCAAGTGATGGTGCAAAGTGAAGTATGGAATACCAACGAAATAAGCATCTAAATGCCACAATAATAAATGCATAGACCAAGAAGATGAAGATATCCATGACCTTTTGATTTTTCAATTGTCCGCATCATTTTTTAGTTCTATAGATAGTTTTGCCGTGATGAATAAGCCATGTGTTGCTTAAAACCTAAAGAGATATTAGTATTGTCAATATTCCCTCTACAAACCTTTGCCAAATGCTGCAGTTTGATAGTTTCTACGTACCAGAAGATCAAAGCGTTGATGACTAACCATTACACCTCACCCTTATATGACCAGAAGATCAAAGGGATGACCTTCCAGATACATTTCAAAACCTAATACTAATCATATCCCTGAGTCTTCTTAACACCACTGCACACCTCGGTAGCTTCCACTTGCATTTGCCAGTTTCTACTATGTCTGTATCTGTGGTAGTAGATAAAAGTAACATTAGTATCAGTACTAATTCTAAGTATATCAGAACATGCGAAGAACATATGTAGTAGTAATAACCAGGTAGGCACAATTGCCAGATTCGGTGGGTTTGATTTGGGGAAACAATGCATCGGCAAGGCAACGGGCGAGGGAGGGATGGATGGATGGATGGACTTACGATTCTGTCGAGCTCCCGGGTCTTGCGCATCAGCTCCTCCTTGAGCCGGCTGTTCTCCTCAAGCTGCGATGGCGTGGGAGGGGGAGAATGGATGAGTGAGTGAGTGATATTGGCAGGGGTGAGAAACAGAGATGGGCGAGG
>NC_041393.1:718005881-718017912 GCF_002162155.2 Triticum dicoccoides | reverse complement strand
CGAGGGAGGCGGAACCCTAGGGAGGGGAGGGGAGGGGAGGGGAGGCGGCTCCTCCAGTGGCTGGTCGCGCTGCTGGTGGAGACGAGACGGGAGTGGGGGAGGGAGGGGATTCGCTCGCTCTCTCTCTCTGTCCAGAGGCGGTGGCGGACCCTCCCTCCGCTGCTGCTCATCGTCGTTGGGGGGCTTTGTTGCGGTGGATCCGGCCGCCGACGGTGTGGGGAGGCGGGCGGCGGCGACGGCGATGTGGCTGCGGGAGGCGGGGGGAGAGGAGGCGCGCGGGAGGAAGGGAGAGAGGAGGAGGCGGCTAGGTCTCCGCCACAGGAGCACCCCCCTTTTATACCCCTGTACACAGAATGACGAAAATGCCCCCGGGGGGCCCCGGAATTACGAGCAGTGGCACGAACGGGGTGAAACTATTCATTGCTACAGGGCTCCTCTTTGATCCGACGGCGAAGGTCATCCAATGGCTCAATCCGACGACCCAGATCAGATCAAGTAACCAGATCCAACAGCCAGGAATGCCAAGCGGCTGAGGAGGCTGAAGGATGACCGGCATCCTTATTTTTCGGTCGTCATGTATGGCTTCAAGTCTTACCAGACATCATTTGTATCCCCGAACATATTCTTAGTTAAATATAGTTGTTGCTCTCAAAAAAAAAAATCAGGAGATGGGCCTGGGAGAAAAGAAGCCCAGCAAACAGCCTACCGCTGGTGTCGTCTGCTTGTCCGGCCAACCCAGTCCACGGTGACTGCTGAGACACACTGATCCGCCGCCAGCCGAGCCAGCCCGGCCGGCCGTCCGGAGCCACCGCCGGACCGCCCTGACGCCCGCTGCCTGCCTGCCCTCCCACCGCCCGGCGGCTGCTGTCCGCGCAGGCGCGTGCCACTGCGCAGCAGTACGCGGAGCCTCCCTCCCTGTTAACCGAACTGCCGGAGCCGCCCAATCCGCTCAGGTGCTGTGCCCGTCTCCTCCCTATAGAGGTACCCGCATCCCCTGACCCACCCACCCCCCATAGTTGCTCCTTGATCTCTGATTTAGACATATTTACATCGAATTTGACAAGATTTCTGGCACAGATCTGAATTTGCCCAGGCCCGGCAGCTCCTCTAGCCTTCGCCCTCCTTGGATTCGCTAGAGTCTGGAAACTGGAGGCGTGCAGCAGCCCCGATCTCAGTTTATCCGGAGATTGAAGTCAGGTAGCCAGGGAATTATTATCTGTACAACACATCGACACATAACATGTTCAGTTTTATTTTACGGTTCGACAAATAACCTTGTCCATGTTGCAAGACTACATTTTTGATCTATTCATATATGATATATTGGTAATTACTGGAGATGTTCACATGTCACATTCGTTTCGAATCCTAGCTCTGCCGCCGAGTGCCGGCAGTAGCACTCTGAAGTACTAATTATTGAAGAAAGTTGTAAAACTATTTATGAACCAAAACTGCTGTAGAATTGCTCAGCATGCTTCTGTCAACTGTATCTATACACGGTTTGTGATACTGCTCATCTTCTTTCAGGCCGAATAGATTATTCGGGACCAATGGAAGAGGAAGGCTATAGCACCGAATCATCCAATGAAGGAGACGTGCAAGAAGATGGTGACAAGGAGAAAAGCCTTGCTGAGGGCGATGTCTTTAAGCCGGTTGATATGGATCCAGAATGGATACCTAAAGTAGGGATGGTCTTCGACTCAGAGGAAGACGCCTTTCAGTTCTATGTCGCATATGGATGCCGCTCTGGTTTTGGTATCACAAGGAGGTCTAACAACACCTTTGATGGTTTCCGCTATCGCTCTACCTTCATATGCTCTAAAGGAGGGCAATCTAGGCTGAGATCTGGAGTGACAAGGCCTGCAAGAAAGCGAGGCACAAAGACTGGCTGCAAGGCTAAGATCATTGTCAAGGACGCCCATTTTCAGAATCGCTGGGAAGTTATTGTTCTCGAGTTGGAGCATAACCATCCCCTGGACCCCGGTTCGATTAAATATAAGAAAAATTTAGAGAACATCCCTTTCTCTCTAAATCCACCTCGTTTGTCTGAGGCGCCACAGAGTAGCTCAGTTGTTGGACACTCTAGTAGTTTTGGAGATAGTGGCATACCTTCATCTGCCCAGATTGAAATCAAGACCAAGATAGACAGAAATAGGAAACTGAAGCTTGCTGAAGGAGATTTAGAGGCATTAGTGAGTTTTTTCAACGACATGCAAGACCGAAACCCGTGTTTCTTTCACAGTTTAGACATGAATGAGCAAGGACAGCTAAGGAATGTCTTCTGGGCTGATGCCAAATCACGTAGTTCCTACAATTACTTTGGTGATGTGGTTGCTATTAATGTCACAAACTTCAGTGATCAGTATGATATACAGTTTGTGTCATTTGTGGGCACTAACCACCACGCTCAACCACTGTTACTAGGGTGTGGTTTGCTTGCTGGTAGATCTCTTGGAGCTTACGTGTGGCTTTTTGATACATGGTTAAGATGCATGAATGCCATGTCACCACCTTCAATAATTACCAACTATTGTCATGATGTTGCAATAGCTGTTAAAAAGGTTTTCCCCAATTCACGGCACCGCTTTTGCCTTCGGCACATTTTAAATGAGCTTCCTGAGAAGTTGGCCGGAATGGAAAACAAGGATGAAATGATTTCTACTTTCAGCACATTGGCCTATGACTCAGTTACTGCTCTTGATTTTGACAAAGAGTGGCAAGAAATGACACATCAATTTCAGTTGGAGGGAAATGAATGGCTGTCCAAATTATACGAGGTCAGGGCACAGTGGGCTCCTGCTTATGTGAAGGATTTTTTTTGGGCGGGAATGTCCGTCACAGACAGAAGTGACATTGCAACTGACTATTTTGATGGGTGGTTGACGTCTGGTACGTCTGTGAAAATGTTTGTTGAGCAGTATGAGGCAGCTGTCAGAACTAAGTTAGAAAAGGAAACCTACGAGGATTTGCAATCGTCTCAGATGAGGCCACAGTTGATGACTGGATTGCCTGTGGAGGAGCAAGCAGCAAAGATGTACACAATGGAGATATTTCAAACTTTCTTGAATGAATTAGGGCATTCATTTCACTGCAACTATAGTATACTTGATCGGAGTGATTCAGTAGTTACATACATAGTATCAGAGCATGTAAATCAAACAAAGGTGGACTACAAAGTTGCTTATGACAATGCTGAAGATGATATATGGTGCTTCTGCCGCTTGTTTCAATTTAAAGGTATATTGTGCAGACATGCTCTCACTGTACTGAGGCAGGAGCTTGTACCGATGATTCCATCAAAATACATCATTCATCGCTGGTGCAAGGATTGTAAACTAACTTGTTCTTCCATGTCCCGGGACGTCTCATCAAGTACTCAGGAATTGGGAGGTTATGATGATCTCTACAAACTAGGCCACCAATACTTTGCAGAAGTTGTGGAACTGGGTTCTGTGAACTCAGAATCAAAAGATTATGCTTTGTCAGTCATGAGGGAGATCAGGGATAAAGTGATTTCTTATGAGAAGTCACTAAGAGATCAAAGGGTTGACAGCCAAGTTTCAACTGCCAACTTTGCATATAATCCAGTGAATGAGGATTTTACTGATGATGCATTACCCATTTCTCTTAGTACCAAGGGCTGGGATCTCATGCAAGGTCAGTCAAAACGTTCTCGCAAGAAGAAACTGACGACACCAACAGTTCTTGATACCCTGAAAAAGAAAACTAAAAGGGCCTATAACAAGAGGAGGAATGCCACTGCGAACAACCTATGCACAACGGTCACCACAACTGACAGCATAACAGAAAGCGCAAATGTATGTATTGTTACTAGGTCCACACATTTGACTAGTAATTTTTTCTTCTTCATATAGTTCTTGATGATTAACATTGAAGTTTTTCCCCATTAGGTTCAGGAAGATCAAGTAAATGAGGGATGGCCGTTAACATCTAGTGGTGCACCAGATACCTTCCCATACGGAGTAAGCTCAAATATACCCTTTCGAGTTCCCCTCTCTGTTCTTACTGGTCTTAGTAAATTCTGATAAACTAATGCTTATTTTTCTTAAAATTTGTTTGCCTTCTAGGTGGAGACCATATCTTTCGATTTGACACAATACAACAATGCGCCAAGCTTCCATTGGCCTGAAAGCAGCAGCAGATCTCAGCTTCAGTGAAAGGAGGCAACACTTGGTTATGCGTTCATTCGAGTAGCCTGTGTTCTAACATGATCACATGACGGGCAGAGTAAGTGTTGATAGTTCAGGTCCGACCTTGTTTGCTCTGCTACTAGGAAGTTGGTGGCCGTCCGAACAAAGGTGAAAAAATTCTCAAACATGGCAGAACCAGAAACCAGTAAAACTACCACCAGCTTCTAACCAATTTGGTCTAAATTGGTTTGGCTAATATGGGATGCCCCTGATTGTCACCTCCATGTAATGGCCCAGCTGTACATATTCATTTCTGTTTTTTCGCGTCCTTTGATATTTGATGTTCCATTACTTAGGTTCACTTGAATCATGTTAGGTATATCTTGAGTAATTCGACCTGATGTTATCCTGTGTACCATTCATGGAGTGCACTGTTGTGTATGATTTGTTCGATAAAAAACATTTGTTTGGCAGTTATCAGGTGGTGCTGAGTTGCAGACCTGCTGTGCCTCACAGCTCGTTTGCCCAATAGAATTATATAAGCAGCAAAAGCCAACTGTCATCTGTTCCTGTGTTATGTTACTGCATATTAATGCAGATATTAATCAGCTCTTAATGTACTCCCTCTTGGATAATGCAAGCTGCCCACGTGTTCCTAAGTTTAACTTCGATCACCGATTTCTTGTAAAATACTTTGTTTATAGTTAATCGATTATGAGTACAGAACACAAAAGTTTTAATCTTGAACACATGATCATTGCATGGTTATCATGTCTGCCTGTGCTTTTCAACCCATCATTTCGAAATGTCATAAGTTCCTAAAGGTTGGAGGGCTAGGACCCTCTCTTTGTCCTTCTCGCCATTGTTCTTGACTCCTTCGCCACATGTCAACCTTTGTTACCTAAAAAGGTCCCCAAAGCAGTAGATGCAATTTGTCGGGCCTTCTTCTAGACGGCGGAGGATACTTGTAACATTGCAGAAATGCTTGATTACTTACCATTGTTCTTGACTCCTTCCACACATATTGCATGTCAATCTTTGTCGCACAAAATGGCCTCAAAGCAATAGATGCAATTGGTAGGGCGTTCTTGTTGATAGTGGAGGATATTTGTACCCATGCAAAATGCTTGATCACCAGGAAAAACATTTGTGAATCGAAAAGAAAGGGCTGATTTGGGCATTTTATTTTTGTTTTAGTTTTACATTTTAAAGGGTTTCATTCTTACATAGAAAACTTCGTTATTTTGTTTTTGTTTAAGTTCTTGTAGTTTTTTCTTAAAGGGTTCATTATTCCATACAAAACTTCATTTTTTTTTCTTATTAAAGGGTTTCATTCTTCCTTAGAAAACTTCATTATTTTGTTTTTGCTTTTATATTTTTTTCTTCTTACAGAGTTTTAATCTTCCCTAGAAAATTTTATTATTTTGTTTTTGTTTTTTATTTTCTTTCTTCTTAAAGGGCTTTATTCTTCCCCTAGAAAAATTCATCATTTCGTTTTCATTTTACTTTTAATTTTATTTCATTTTTTTCTTTAAAGGTGACTCCAATATCGTTCCACTATTTTATGGCTATCCTTTCGTACTATAAAAGGTGCAATTTCAGTGTAAAATGTGTGCAGTTTTTTTTTGCGAAACCCTTCTGTGTAAGTTTTGTCAATATTAGATTTATTTTTTGTATTTTTCTTTCTTTTTAATGATAAGACCGATTCCACTAAATTATTTCTTCTTAGGAAACTTTCACCATTATATACTTATTGATGCATATTATTAAAGAGGTGACCGCCTCTTTTTCTACTTTTGGTTATCGGGTTTACAACTCATAGTAATTTAAATCATGCTAGTTAAAACCGGTAGACGATCTCATAGTTTGCCTAACTATTTTAACCAAACTTGCCTTAGGTTGGGTGCTTAAATTATTAGCCACACTTTAGCTTGCCTATGGAAAATTTGCCATATATTTTTTGTGTATGACATGTGGGCCTTGTCTTCCACAACAAGAATCTGGCTGGGTAAGAAAGTGTGGGAAAATACAAATACCCACTAGTAGAAAAAGGACCTAATATGAGACACATTAGTGCCGGTTTGATTTTGAGCCGGCACTAATGTGTCCAATAGTGCCGGTTCCAACGGCTAGCCGGCCGTTCTCATTAGTACCGGTTCGTGCCACGAACCGGTACTAAAGATAGTGGTGGCAGGGTGTTGTCAGTCTGGGCCCCTCCAACACCTTTAGTACCGGTTCGTGGCACGAACCGGTACTAAAGGTCGACCTACATAAACCCTTTGTCCAGTCGAGCCACTCTGTTCTTCCCCTTTCCCCTCACATCCTCTGTTCTTCCTCTCTCTTCCTCGAGCTCCTCACAAATTTTGCCCAAAATTTGTCAAGATTTGAAGGCCCCCATCCATTCAAATGATCACAAAGGTTAGCAACTTTGTCCTTTCAACTCTCATTGCTAGATTAGCTCTTGCAATGCTTTGTATAGTGATTAATTTGGGAGGAATTATATTTGCTAGTATTTGATTTATATGCAATCTGAGGTCAAAAATAACACTTAGTTTGCATATGTAGGTGTTGTTTACTTAGTGCCTTCTAAATCTCCGTCATAACCACCGTCGATCGCCCGCACCGTCCCGTCACCGACACCACCTTGTGGTGAGGCTCTTGTTCATGAATGTTTTACATTACCAAATTGATGTTTGTGTGATTTGAATATATAGTTACTCGTATAATTATCTTACCCATATGTTGTTTGTTATACATAGTGCCATGGTTTTGATATCCATCCCCGTCGGCCCTCGTCCTTGTTATGATTCGGATGTGGTATATTCTCATTTAAAACTAGTTGTTGCATTTCGTGTTTATGACAAATTATGCCCATCAAGTTGACATAGATATTTTTATCTAGGAGGTATGTGAACCGGAAATTCCAACCGACCCTATTGTCGAGAGGTTAAATTTAGTTGAAAGAGAAAACGAGTATTTGAAAGAAAAATTGAAAAGAATTGAGGGGGAGAAGATGGAATTGGAGTTGCATGTTGCCGATGTCGTCGATGATCACAAGATCAAGATGGAGAAAATGAGGTTGACGATTAGAAAGATTAGAAAATATGCCATTGATAGTGTGGCTTGGTATCATTATGTTGTTGGATCAATTGTTACCTTAGTTGCGATCTTCATCGCATTTGTTGTTGCATTTAAATTATTTAGCTAGAGAGTTATTTGTATGTTGCATTTAATTAAGTGTTGTATATGAACTTTATGTATGAACTTGTATTAATTTGGTCTATTCGGTGTTGTGTAATGAAGATGAGCCGACAATGGATGTATGATGACAGATGCTCTCCCGAGTTCATTAATGGCGTGCATACTTTTCTGCTTGCCGCTGAGGCAAACAAGTGGGCGGATGGTTTTATGCCTTGTCCATGTGCTGGCTGCAAGAATGGTCACAGTTACTCTACGTCAAGAACCATTCACGTCCACCTATTTGAGTCCGGTTTCATGCCCCACTATAATGTTTGGACCAAGCACGGAGAAATAGGGGTTATGATGGAAGACAATGAAGAAGAAGAGGACGACGACAGCTATCCTGTCCATGGGTTCCCTGAATACGATGATACAACAATGGGGGAAGAAGCTGAGCCGGCAATGCAGAAAGAAGCTGAAGAAGAGGCATCAGATGAGCCCGCTGATGATCTAGGTCGGGCCATTGCCGATGCAAAGAGAAACTGCGCAAGTGATCTGGAGAGGACGAAGTTGTAGGGCATGTTAGAGGATCACAAGAAATTGTTGTACCCGAATTGCGAAGCTGACAAAAAAAAGTTGGGCACCACACTTGAATTGCTGCAATGGAAGGCAGAGAATGGTGTATCTGACAAGGGATTTGGAAAGTTTCTGGTAATGATAAAGAATATGCTTACAAAGGACAACGAATTGCCCGAGAGTACGTATGAAGCAAAGAAGGCTGTCTGCCCTCTAGGGTTAGAGGTGCAAAAGATACATGCATGCCCTAATGACTGTATCCTCTATCGCGGTGAGTACGAGGATTTAAATGCTTGCCCGGTATGCGGTGCATTGCGTTATAAGATCAGTCGCGATGACCTTGATGATGTCGAGGGTGAGCGCCCCAAGAAGAAGATTCCTGCCAAGGTGATGTGGTATGCTCCTATAATACCACAGTTGAAATGTTTGTTCCAAAACAAAGAGCATGCGAAGGCGATGCGGTGGCACGCAGAAGACCTTAAGAAAGACGGGAAGTTGAGAGTACCCGCTGACGGTTCGCAGTGGAGAAAAATCGAGAGAAAGTACTGGGAGGAGTTTGCAGGTGACCCAAGGAACGTATGGTTTGGTCTAAGCGCAGATGGCATTAATCCTTTTGGGGAGCAGAGCAGCAACCATAGCACGTGGCCTGTGACTCTATGTTTGTATAACCTTCCTCCTTGGTTGTGCATGAAGCGGAAGTTCATTATGATGCCAGTGCTCATCCAAGGCCCTAAGCAACCCGGTAACGACATTGATGTGTACCTAAGGACATTAGTTGAAGAACTCTTACAACTGTGGAATGGAACATGTGTACGTGCGTGGGATGAGCACATGGGGGAAGAATTTGACCTAAAGGCGTTGTTGTTCATGACCATCAATGATTGGCCTGCTCTCAGTAACCTTTCAGGACAGACAAACAAGGGATATCGCGGATGCACGCACTGTTTGGATGATACCGACAATATATATTTGAATAGTTGTAAGAAGAATGTGTACCTGGGACATCGTCGATTTCTTCCGAGCAGGCATCCCGTAAGAAAGAAAGGCAAGCATTTCAAAGGTGAGGCGGATCACCGGACGAAGCCTCGCCACCGTACTGGTGCTGATGTACATGATATGGTCAAGGATTTGAAGGTAATCTTTGGAAAGGGTCCTGGCAGACAACCTGTTCCAAAGGACGCTGACGGACGCGCACCCATGTGAAAGAAGAAATCTATATTTTGGGACCTGCCATATTGGAAAGACCTAGAGGTCCGCTCCGCAATCGACGTGATGCACATGACGAAGAATCTTTGCGTGACCCTGCTTGGCTTTTTGGGCGTGTATGCGAAGACAAAAGATACACCAGAGGCACGGGAGGACCAGCAACGTATGCACGGAAAAGACGACATACATCAGGGTCAGGCCAGCTACGCTCTTACAAAAGAAGAGAAGGAAATCTTCTTCGAATGCCTGCTCAGCATGAAGGTACCGTCTGGCTTCTCATCGAATATAAAGGGAATAATAAATATGGCAGAGAAAAAGTTCCAGAACCTAAAGTCTCATGACTGCCACGTGATTATGACGCAACTCCTTCCGGTTGCATTGAGGGGGCTTCTACCGGAAAACGTTCGATTAGCCATTGTGAAGCTATGTGCATTCCTCAATGCAATCTCTCAGAAGGTAATCGATCCAGAAATCATACCAAGGTTACCGAATGATTTGGTGCAATGTCTTGTCAGTTTCGAGTTGGTGTTCCCACCATCCTTCTTCAACATCATGACGCACGTTCTAGTTCACCTTTGCGAAGAGATTAACATTTTGGGTCCTGTATTTCTACACAATATGTTCCCCTTTGAAAGGTTCATGGGAGTCTTGAAGAAATATGTTCATAATTGTGCTAGGCCAGAAGGAAGCATCTCGAAGGGCCATGAAAATGAGGAGGTCATTGAGTTTTCTATTGACTTTATTCCTGACCTTAAGCCGATTGGTGTTCCTGAATCGCGGCATAAGGGCAGACTGGAAGGAAAAGGCACGCTAGGAGGGCATCAAATAATATGTATGGACGGGCATTCTCTCACTGAAGCACACTACACAGTTCTACAGAATTCCGCCTTGGTGGCTTCATATATGGAGGAACACAAGAATTTTCTACAGTCCAAACACCCGGAGAAGTCTGACGACTGGATTACACGCGAACAAACGAGGACTTTCGCCGGTTGTTTGCAGAAACGTGCCCTAAATGATGGCGATATTCAAAATGACCTGTACTCGCTGTCCCAGTTACCATCTTCGAATATAATGACTTTCAAAGGGTACCAGATAAATGGGAATACATTTTACATGATCGCCCAAGATAAGAAGAGCACCAACCAAAACAGTGGTGTCCGCTTTGATGCAACAACCAACAGGGGAAAGGAAACATATTATGGTAACATAGAGGACATATGTGAACTTAACTATGGATCAGGTGATTTGAAGGTCCCTTTGTTTCGGTGCAAATGGGTCAATATGACACGAGGCGGGGTAATGGAAGACCCGCAGTATGGAATGACAACAGTGGATCTCAACAATCTTGCGTATGCAGACGAACCATTCGTCCTAGCCAATGATGTGGCGCAGGTTTTTTATGTGAAAGACATGTCTACCAGGCCGAGAAAAACAAAAGATAAGGAAGCGAATGGATCATACGATGAGCCAAAGCGCCACATAGTTCTTTCAGGAAAAAGAAACATCGTGGGAGTGGATGACAAGACAGACATGTCAGAAGATTATGAAAAGTTTGATGAAATTGCTCCATTCACAGTGAATATTGACCCGAGCATCCAGTTAAATGATGAAGATTTTCCATGACTACGGCGCAAAGGGACACACGAGAAGAAAAAGTTTCACACCCAAAGATCTGGGATGTGATCGGCTTCACTATCATCACTTTCTTCTGTGTTTCACACCCAGGAGGGAATGTCTGTAATAGTTAGCGTAGTTAATTATGTGTTTTGGCATTTGAAATGCGAAGAAATTTTATGTGCAAACAAATTCTTTTCATGCATTTACTGATGTTTTTTCCAGCTAAATGACCCTGAAATTGAAAATCATTTGAAATAAACTCAGAAAAGGTTGAAAGTTGGCATGGTATCATAATTTCATACAAATAGCATGTGCAAAAAAGTAGAGAGGGTTACGGCAAAAACTGGATACACTTCGTGTACAAAATGGACAATCTTTTTCGAAGTATCGGGTTTCCGACGAAAACTGAAATGTTACAAAGGCATTTCATTTTTTAAATAACCTAAGCATTACCAAATTGAATATAATGATAAAACACACTAATATTAAACATAAGAAAAAAGAATCACTGAAAAAACTTTTTTCAAAGTTAAGTTATTCACAAACTAGTGATTCACACAAATTTCAAATAATTCAAAATTTAAACTATTCAAAATTAAAAACTACCGGCACTAACAGAAAGTTTGTAATTTTTTGTACCTAGAGCAAAAATATTCACAAAGAAACTCTAAATACAGCAAAAACAACTCAATAATAAATAAAACAAAAATAAATAAAGCAAAAAAAATTAAGAAAATAAAAAAGCCCGCCTACTGGGCCAAAGCGGCCTGCATACGACTAGGAACACAACCTTTAGTTGGGCAGGATGCAGGCCCGCAAAGGCGCAGTAGGCCCACAGGGCAGAAGAGGACAGGTAGGCCAGTAGGCCTGCTTAGGAGAGGAGCTCGAGAGAGCTACCGCACTGGGGCTTATAAACCAGTGCGGTAGCCCCTCAGGTAGCGAGGTGGGACTAAACCTGCGCACCGCCTGGAGCCAGCGCAACCCCTTTAGTACCGGGTCGTGGCTCCAACCGGTACTAAAGACCCCCCCCCCCTTTAGTACCGGTTGGAGCCACCACCCGGTACTAAAGGGGGTGCGCTTCCTGCCGCTTGGCCTGGCCAAAACAGACCTTTAGTACCGGTTGGTGGCTCCAACCGGTACTAAAGGTCCATCCTATATATACAACACTTAAAAAAATTCAGTTTCCCCCTGTTTCCTCCCTCCGTCGCGCCGCCCTGCCCCGATCGACGCCGTCCCCGTCGACGTCGCCGCCCTCGCCCCTCGTCGCCGACCCCGGCCGTCTCCGCCCCTCGTCGCCG
>NC_041393.1:717999662-718005188 GCF_002162155.2 Triticum dicoccoides | reverse complement strand
CCGTCCCGTCGCCCCGTCGTCGCCGCCCCTTCGTCGCCTCGCCGGTGAGCTCGCCCCGGCTCATGTCCACACACACACACACTATATACACACGCACACTACACACACACACACACACATTATTAGTTTGTTTTGTTATTTTTTTCTGTTTTTTGAGTTATAGAAATGTTAGGAAATTATTCTGTTTTTTAGTTATATAAATATTAGAAATGTTAGTTATATAGAAATGTTATAAATGTTTTCTGTTTTTTAGTTATAGAAATATTTATAGAAATGTTAGCAATTTTTTTGTTTTTTTAGTTATATAAATATTAGAATTGTTATAGAAATGTTAGTTATATAATCAGGAAATTTTAGAATTAGCTTTAGTTAGATGAATTAGATTAATGTCAAAATTTTAGAATTTGCATATATATAGAATTTTAGTTATCACAATTCAATCATTTAAAAAATGTTACTTTTTGCGGGCATATAGTATTTGTTGTCGACGATATGCCCGACCAGCATCCTTGCCGTCGACCCGTTCGCGACGACGTCATGCTTCAGAGGACCCATGTCTGGGACTGGGCTCCGCTGGGCTGGCACTGGGAGGTGCTACCTGGAGGGGCGCGCCGCTTGGTGAGGAACCCGACCTCGGGTCCCGTCGTCGACCCTGATCTTCTTTGGTGGCGTTCGCGTGGGCCACATTCGGTGCAGAGGCAGCCGACCCCGCCGGAGGTGGTGCGTCGCCATGTCAGGGAGGAAGATGAGCACGTCCATCGGTACATGGCTGCTATGGACGACGTCAGGTTCTCCACTACTTGGCGGGTTCTTTGGGCAGATGACCGGAGATATGATCATGTGATGGTTCCTTCTCTTTGGGTGTGCACCACCCGCGCCCCAGGAACCGCGAGTGGCACCCTAGATTCTTCTGTAGTACTCGATCTTTATTAGGTACCTAGCCAGTGATGTATTCGATATATAATATTCAAGACGATGTATTCGAGATTATATATATTAAGACGATGATGTATTCAAGATTATATATTTGAGACGATGTATTCAAGATTCAGTTTTTCCTTATTGATTAATTGCATCCATGCATTGTAATTTGAATACTAAATTGTTTTTATATTTTTCTGTATTAATTAGTAAAGTAAAAGCTATGGCGGACACTACCGGCAGAGAGAGAAAAGAGGAATTGTTCGACATCATACGTAGCCCTCATAGGCTAGATGATCTGAATAATGACGGCTCCCAATATCTGAACAATACCGGATAGGGTGACAAAAAGATATTCGATCTCGACGACCGAGCTGATGAAGTCATGAACTATGATTATGATGACACAGACAATGCTGATCTTCAAATAACAAAGACTTCCAGCGAGGTATATATTTATATAAGCATGCATCCTGGTGATCATCACATGTTTTTTTATTGAAGATATATTAACGAATCGATCTTTCTTCTTTCAGCCATCCGGATCGAGCAAATCTGCTTCTACAGACAGCAAGACAAAGCGGCCCGGGCAGATTGTTGAAGGATGGTGTAAAGTACCACATCGAATCCACCAAACTTAGTGGCGAACCCCTCACGCCTAAGAACGTTGCGGACAAGTGGACTCGTCAGTGTGGAGTTCTTGTGAAGGACAAACTCCCGATCTCCATTCAAGAATGGAAAGAGCCAAAGACTAAACGTCCAGGTGTTACTTGGGTCGATGACAGAGCCAAAGAAGACCTGATGAAATCTCTGATGGAACATTTCACCCTACCAGATCATTTCACTAAAGCAGATGTGGAGAAAGTCAAGGCCGCTGCTCTTAAGAAGATGGCACTCCAGATTTCAAGGGAGCACTGGAGAAGCAAAGAGAACACTGGGACGATTTCATGACCTTCAAGGATTCAGAATTATCTAAGGAACGGTCGATGAAAAACAAGGCAAATGCCGCAAGAAAGACGCAGTTCCATAGGCTGGGTCCAGGTGGCTACGTGGTGGGATTGCCTAAGTGGGATAAGTCTGAGCAAGAGATGGAGGGTGCAGGGGTCACTCCGATTACTAGGAGCTGGCCCCCCAGGTGCAGAACTTGGTTCTATGCGCATGGGGGGACGTTGGACCCGAAGACAGGCCTGGTTTTGAAGAAGGCAAATCTAAAAGGAGCCGAACAAAAGATACTTGACGTAATAGAAGAAGCTCGAGCGGGGGTGTTCACGCCCAACAGAGAGAACGACGAGCTTACGCGCGCCCTGGGAAATCCTGAACACCCGGGAAGAACACGAGGCATGGGTGTTATTCCCTGGTATGAGGGCTTTTCGGACTGGAATGACGACTACAGGTCCCGCGCAAGAAAGAAGATGGAGGAGGAGAAGAAGAGGAAGCTGGAGGAGGAGCAGAGGAAGCAGGACGCAGAACGTCTTCAAGGCCTAGAAGCAAGGCATGCGGACCTGGCACTCAAATTCCAGCAGCAGGAGCAGCAGATCGACTCACTTAGCCAGGAAAGGGGGTCTCAGCAGCGACAACAGCAAGCAGATGATCGTCCATCATTGGATAGCACCGTCCCATCCATGCCGAGAAGCAGCGTTGGTTCTGCCCCGGGCGACACACTGCTGGATACATACCCTGTGGATGACATCATAGAGAACACTAACTGTGAGCTACACTCTAAAATGAAGAACATATCCATGAAGGTGGCGGATGGCGTTGCTTTTCCAGTGACCCTCGAAGCAACCTACCATTGCATCCCGATTACAGAGGGCTATGCTCGTGTCATGGTTGATGAAGTGGTGGACCCATATTCGGGGCTAACGCTTGACATTCCTGAAGCTGAAGACGAGCGCACACTAGGACAGGCCATACATCGTATCATCCTATGGAGAAAGGATTGCATCATCTTTCGAAGTCCACCGACACTGCATCGTTTGCCGATCCTCGAAGTCCGCCACCGAGTCAGCAGACTCCCGCTCCTCCAAGTCCACGAACGCGTGAGACGACTCCTCCTCGAAGTCCGCCACCTCCTCCAAGTCCCCGAACGCGTGAGCTGACTCCTACGGTTTCAAGTTCGGCACAGCGTCATGCCACTTCTCCGGTTTCAAGTCCGGCACCGTATCAGGCCACATCTACTGCTTCAAGTCCGGCACATCGTCAGCCCACTTCTCCTGGTCCAACTCCACGTCAGTTGTCTCCGCCGTCTCAGCAATCGCAGAAGAGACATGCCGCAAATTTGGTGCATAGCGGTACGAGTCGAGGTAGTTCAGGAAGTACAGGCGGAGACAAGCGATATAAATATGGTCCAAGCCTCACTCCTCTTCCTCAGAGGCCTTACGACATGACCGAGGAGCAAAACGCAGCCATAGTGCAGGCCCAAGTGGACGCCCATTTTGGACCGAAACCGGCACCGCCGCCAAAGGAGAAAGTGCCTGAGAAAACGATTGGCCACTTCATTCATATGGCTAGAGCACCAACTCCCAAGCCTGTTGACTCGGACTATGAGCATCAAATCAGGAAGCTACATCGAGCACGGCTACGGAAGGAAGCGAGCTCGAGCTAGAGCCAACAAGCAGCTAGCAAAAAATGCGGGAAAACCATTCCCCAGCTGGGAGAACAGGCATCGCAAGAGATCTCCCCGCTTGTTGTGCCAACAACACATGAGAGGAGTACGCGCGCCAAATATTATTGTGGGCAAACCGTTAGCGTTCCCCAGCAGGGCGATGTGGTAATAACGGAGGAGCATATAATGCAGGCTGAAATGCTCAAGATCTTTGTTGGACAACTCCTCGAAATCGAGCCCATGTCTCCGCTTAAAGAATCGGAAATAAAATGAAAATATGCCTGGGGCCAACCTTTGGTCCATCCAGACAAGGTCAAGGATCTCCCAACGAGAATGTATGAATTGCATCAATGGTACATGAACATGACCAAGATTTCCAATCGAGTGTCCCTCATGGTGAATGTCAAGAAGGAGCATTATTACCATGAGAAAGCTCTGTCCATTGAGTATTCAGAACTATATCAGTTATTCAATCAAGACGCACTCGACAAGTCTATCGTCAGTTGCTATTGTCTGTAAGTGATTTCTTTATGTAATTTAAGTCTCATTACATGTAATTATCCCCACTATATTATTTTCTGTGGTATTATATGCAGGATGAATATGTATGAAATGAAAAAATCTGGACGCTATGGCATTGGGTTCATGGACCCAAATACCATTAATGAGGACATATGGAAGTATCCATTTTATCAAGCAGGTGTAGAGGAAAGCATGGTAGAGTTCTTGAAGCGCCTCAATAGCAATGAAGATATACTACTTCCTTACAACTTCCCGTGAGTCACGCTGTCTTGTACTACAAATTCTATTTTTGCTTACTAGCTAACTAGATGTTAATAATTAAGTGTATACGGTTTACGATAGTTGATTAATTTTATGCACATGCCCGCTTATTTAAGATATGCAAAGGTGTGCGCATGCAGTTGGCAATGGGTCTTGATAGACATTAAAGTTGAAGAAGGAAAAGTTGAATTACTGGACTCGCTAACTAAAGAAGAAAGTGACTTCACCATCGTGAAGGGGATAGTCAACAGGTAATTTCAATCATTATTAACTATATATATCTCGTTCTATTATTAGTTCGTCATTTTCTGATATGAACTATTTAATAACCCCTTTATTAATTTTCTTTGCTGGCGGGCAGGGCATGGGCAAAGTTCATCGCGGTTACTCTAGGCGAATGGAAACAAAAGTTGTTTTGGCATCGACCAAAGGTAAGTAATTAAGTAGTACTAGCTAGCTACCATCTCTTTAATTCTTGTTTCAATATCATTATTTAATTATCATGCTTGATTAATCATTATCTGATTCAATTCCATTCTCGTAAAGGCCCTGAAGCAGGCGTCAGGGAATAATCTGTGTGCATTCTAAGTTTGCGAGAACATTCGCATGATTGACGTCCGAAAGGAGCAGATCTGATAGACAGGACTGGGTACGTTTGTCAGAACACTATTCACATCATTATCGATATCTAGTCACACAACTAACACACATGCATATTGATCTCCTTCTTAACAGTTCAGAGAGGTGCGGGATAAGCTCCTACCATCGGACCGCATACTAGCACTTCAAGAGGAAATAGCCGGATTTTTGCTTGACCAGGTCATAAATCCCGAAGGAGAATACTATTACCCGCTACCGCCCCCATGAACCACTTGCTATCGTGCTCCGGAGGCACCAAGGCAACATATGTAGGAGAAATTGTATATGTATACATGTGTATGTGTGAATAATGGTGTTGGTTGTGAGACATTCGATGATATATATATATATATATATATATATATATATATATATATATATATATATATATATATATATATGTATGACGATTTTTTCCTACTATCGGGTGTAGTTACTCCCACTTTTGTTTCATACATTCTAGGTAGTATCTATCATATGGGAGAGTATGTACGCATAGTATGTAGTATGTAAGAATGTTTAGGTAGTATATATACTATTTTTAAGGTAGTATGTTGTATATTTTGAGCATACTCCTT
>NC_041393.1:717928394-717999343 GCF_002162155.2 Triticum dicoccoides | reverse complement strand
CGAGAAAATCTATTTATATATATGCATAACGTGTACAATTTGTAGTATCGTGAAATACCAGCAAACAAAAAAAATGTAATGGAAAATAAAAAAAACATCCAAACATTTAGTACCGGTTGGTGTTACCAACCGGTACTAAAGCCCTACGCGCACTCGGGCCTGGCTCGTGCCACGTGTTCGCACTTTAGCGCCGGTTCGTGACGAACCGGTACTAAAGGGGGGGACCTTTAGTCCCCACTCTTTAGTGCCGGTTGTAGAACCGGCACTAAAGACCGTTACGAATCGGCACTAAAGGCCGGTTCTGCACTAGTGACCTATGAACCAAACATGGATATGTACATCTGAGAGTACATATCTGGTGATAGGGGGTGTGGTATGATTCCATGATCCAGGACCATGTGGCCCGTTGGATCTGGACTGGAGGCACGGGATTGAGAGGGCTCAAATCGCATGGGAAATTTGCATAGGACGCCCTGGATTATTTCATATTCCGCCCGAAGTGCATATCGCTCTGTTCTCTTTACCTCTCTTCTCAAATTTTTTATATATGCATATCACTCTGTTCTCTTTACCTCTCTTTTTGCGGCATAGTTGAGCTTTACTTCTTCTTTTTTTGCATGTTCCAGTAGTGTTTCCAGGTTGTAGTAATTCTTAAAAAAAAATTATGTAGGTGTGCATTTGTGCCCAAGACAGGATGGCGTACAAGGAGAATATGAGCTCGCCAAGTGATCTGTACCAAAGTTGTTTTGATTAATTATGTAAATTAGTGAAAGAGTATGCTTGTAAACATATATATAAGATCATGTTAATTCCTAGACAGAGATGACAGCATATGGTGCACCTTAATTTGTTGAAATGCTTCTGATCCATCCAGAGATCTCTTGATGCTAGGAATTCCATTAGGAAATTTGCCATGCCACACCATTTGCTATCTTGTACTATTGTTTTAAGAGATCAATTCCTTTTTAAGATTTCTGGTAAATATTTGGATCATGGATATTTCAGATGTGACTATAGGAATGGAAAATGTGTTCCTCATGATCACAAGGCCATTGTATTGGTTATTATGACAAATATTGATGGTGACCTGAAGGCTGCAAGATACCAATGTTTTAAGCTTTTAAAATTTGAGAAGGTAATGGTTGGGAGTAGGTTGATTTCGTTTCAACCTAGACGATGTGGTGTAAGTCTGAAATTTCCATATGTCTTGGTTTTATTCAGATAAGATCAGCTGGCACAGTGTTCAATTCAGAAACTGACGATGGGGATGTTGAGGACAGATGCGTAGATCTGTTGTGATTTAACAATGATATGGTGTTTTCGAGGGGGGCAGATGCAAATGTACCAGGGGGGCATGTGTAAATGACGAGTGAGTTGATCCTGTCCCTTGCATGTAGATCCAAGGCACCAAACAGTTCTGGAGCATGGTATCATGTGACGCCGCGTATCACTGGATATTTTCCCGTACATCCGATATTTGGGGAGCCGTGTTGCATGCATCCATCACGCTGATGGTGGAAAAAAGCAGCGTTAATGATGTGGTGCTGAAATGTGTACGTGCATGGCCATTCGGAATGCATGCCGGCTCACGACAATTGCAAGTAGATAAACTAATTAACTATGGGCCAGCCGGATATGTGCATTGCTATAGCACTTGCCTGACTCGACTGAAACAAATTATGGGCCAGTCGACTGACCCGAAATCAGCTTTCGGTCAACTGATAGGTAGCCAGTCCCGACTTATAAACTAGAGGTAGGACTTGCAGGTTTTAGCATTGTGTTAGAGCATCTCCAACAGCCGCTCAACACACTGGGCGCTAAAAATCAGTTTTCAGTGTGCCGATCGTCTGATTTGGCGCGGCGCTGGCTCCAGCAGCCGTGATAAAATGCAGTGTGCGCGTAGCTCCAGCAGGCGCGCTAAAATGCAGCGCGCGTGTTCTCAGACAAACAACATATGCGTTTCAAACATAAGCAAGAAGATTAAATACAAACAAAATAAATCAACAATAAATAGTTTAATTTATTATTACAACTCAAACAAATAGTATCTTTCGTCAATACAACAAATAGTTTAACAATATAACATCAAACACACAAATCATGATGCTCTTTGGCGGCCATTCCAAGCCCACCACTCCTTAATGAGATCCTTCTGAAGATTATCATGCGCTGCCGGACGTCGAATGGCATGATAGGAGGCAACAAAACGGGCCGCCCTTTCAGCCCTAAGCCGCACTCGCACGGGATGTCCCAAGAGCTCATAGTGAGAGTAGTCTACATCTTGGCCACGTTCATTCTCGATAATCATGTTGTGTATGATCACACAAGCGTGCATTATGTACCAAAGCATCTTTTGTTCCCGAAATCTAGCCGGTCCTCTCACAATAGCAAATTGGGCTTGCAAAATCCCATCTTTTCTAGCCGCCGCCTGAGCATTGTGGAAATCAAGATATTTCTTACCTTCCGGTTTTTTCAATGGCTTCACAAATGTTTGCCACTTTGGGTAGATGCCATCCGCAAGATAGTAGCCATAGTTGTATGTACGACCATTAGCTACAAACTGCACCGGTGACAGTTCATCATTTGCAATCTTATTCATCAGTGGTGACCGGTTTGACAACGTTGATGTCATTCAAAGATCCAGGCATTCCAAAAGAAGAAACATGCCAAATCCAAGTCTCTTGATCGGCCACCGCTTCAAGGATTATAGTGGAACCCTTTTTTTGGCCGTGGAATTGCCCATGCCAATGCCTTTGGACAATTCTTCCAACTCCAATGCATGCAATCTATTGAGCCAAGCATACCTGGGAACCCGCGAGCTTTATTCATCTCCAATAGACTTGCGGCGTCTTCAGCATTGGGAGATCTCAAGCACTCCGGGCCAAACACTTGCACAATTCCGACTGCGAAGCGCTTGACACACATGATGGTTGGCTCTCACCCATGGCCAAGTGATCATCAACTAGATCAGCAGGGATACCGTATGCCAACATACGCAAAGCGGCTGTCACCTTCCGAAAGGTGCTATGCCCGAGCTCTCCGGCGACATTCCTCCTCTGCTGAAAAAACCGGTCATGACTCGCTAGTTTCTCTGCAATGCGCTTGAACAACTCGGTTCTCATCCTAAACCGGCGATGAAAGTACGACTCGGGGTATGTGGGATTCTCTACAAAATAGTGCCTCATCAATATGTTGTGGGCATCGATCCTATCCCTCCAATTTTTCTGCCGATCATAACCGAACCACCGTGCTTCGGTTTTTTATTGATGTGCATAGCTAGGATCATTGCAAGATCCTTCTCCTCTTCCACATCAAATTCTTCTTCGGAAGAATCATATGACAAAATCATTTACAATGTTCAAAACTAGGCTATAAAAAACTACAAACAACATGCACCAAATTCATGTAAAAATGTGAAGTTGGAAGCAATACATACCTTGCGGGCGTCGAGCGGCAGTGGGCGGCCGGACGCTGTTCGTCGGAGGACTGCCGCGCGCGACGAGCGGCGCTGACTAGAGGGAGACGGAGGAAGCCGCGGCCGCGCAGAGAGAGACCAGGGAAGCGCCGGAACAGTCGCCGGAAGAAATGGGGTGGCGCGGGCGGCGGCGATGCGAACGGCTGGATGGGTAGGTGGAGTTGCGAGCGAGCGCTCGAGAGTCCAGCGCGCGGGAGCGGGCGCAGCAAATAAGCGGCGTGCGATGACATTTTGGCCCGCACGCTGAACTAGATATGCCGCACGTGCGGTTTTTGCACGTCCGTTGAAACGTCCGGAGCGGTAGCGCGCGCTAAAAGCACTAATTTTTCAGCGCGATGCTTATATAGCGCAGCTGTTGGAGATGTTCTTATGTCGCGGACAAGACACTAGCTAGTTAGCTAGTGAACGTTGCAACGTGATGATTGAAAATTTTGAAAGTCTAGCATATTGCATGCACAACAGAAACAAGTAGAACACATAACTCAGGGTACAACACAAAACAATACGCACAGAAAACTCAGCTGTTTTCCTACCATGGCGAGCACAGCGTGCACACACTGGATCACGAGATGAAATGCTCGATACGAGTTGATCTGATCCTAGCCCTAGGAGCTGGGTGGATGTATGCATGATGCATCAATGGAGGCATCTAGGGCAGGGGCAGATGGCCGAGGCGGAGCGTGGGGCGGAGCAGGAGCGGCTGCTTCCTCGGGATGACGAGCCCCTCCCCCTCCTCCATGTCCAGCGGCGGGGCGGGCACCTCCCAGTCGAAGCACTGCACCAGGGCAGCCAGGAACGCCGGCACGGCCACCAGGGCCATGCCCATGCCGGGGCACGCGCGCCGCCCGCTCCCGAACGGCATCAGCTGCGGGTGCTGCCCCTTGGGGTCCACGCCCTCGCCGGCGCCGCCCGGCATGAACCGCTCCGGCCGGAACTCCAGCGGGTCCTCCCACCACGCCGCGTCGCGCCCGATGGAGTAGATGTTGAAGAAGACGGACGTCCCGGCCGGGATGGTGTACCCGCGCACGCGGATCGGCTCCACCGCCTCCCGGTGCGCGATCACCGCCGGGGGCCGCAGCCGGAGGGTCTCCTTCAGCACCGCCTGCAGGTACGGCATCTGCGCCACGTCCGGCTCGCCCACCACCCGGGACCTCCCCACCACGGCGTCCAGCTCCGCCCGCAGCTTCCGCATGCAGTCCGGGTGCGTCAGCAGCTCCGCCAGCATCCACTCCACGCTGGTCGCCGTCGTGTCCGACCCGGCCGTGAAGATGTCCTGTTCGTTTCGTTCGACATTGGACGATGAACTCAGGCTCAGCTCACTTCGATCTCGATGCACATAGACTGACAGAGTGTGGAGGGAGTACTCACGAGGACGAAGGCCTTGATGTTGTCCCTGGTGAGCTTGACCTCGGCGGCCGGGTCCGCCGCGGCGTCCATGAGGATGTCGAGCAGGTCCTTGGCCTTGCCCCCGTCGGCGCCGTCGCGCCGCTCCTTCTCCTTGGCCAGGATGATGGACTGGAGCAGCGCGTCGAACCGGGCGTGCACGCCGCGCGTCCGGCGGGACAGCCCCTGCAGGTCCCAGCCGCGGAACAGCGCCACGTAGTCCTCGAGGTTGAAGGCGCCGACCAGCTCCGCCACCTGCTTGGCGCAGTCGCGTGCCAGGTCCGCCATGTCGCCGGGCAGCGCGCTGGCGACCATCCGCATCATGGCGTTGTTCGACAGCCGGATGAGCTGCCCGCTCACGTCCAGCGCCTCGCCCATGTCGCCCGCGAGCTCGGCGGCGCGGACGGGGCGGAGCAGGTCGATGGTGCGCGGGCCGAGCAGCTCCGACATGCAGAGGCGCTTCATGAAGCGCCAGTGCGGGCCGTAGGGCGCGAAGGCGAAGCCGGAGGAGCCGTAGGCGAGCTGGCGCGTGACGGCCGTCTGGGGCCGCTCCGGGATGCTGCCCTCGAACTTGAGCACGTCGCGGGCGACGTCTGCGGAACCGACGACGACGCAGTGCGTGGAGGGGCCGAGGCGGAGGTAGACGAGCGGGCCGTGGCGGGCGAGGATGCGGTGGAAGGCGCGGTGCGGGGGCTCGCGGATGAGGTGGAGGTGGCCGATGAGCGGCAGCGCCACGGGGCTCGGCGGAAGGCGGCCGTTCTTGGCATTCCCTCCATGCCTCCTGACCAGCGTGCCGACGAGGAGGAGGGCGACGGCGACGGCGGCGGCGAGGAGCAGAGGCGTTGCGCTGTCGGCGGCCGCTCCCACTCCCACTGAATCCATGGCACCCAGTACTCTACCTCGTCCGCGGTCGTGTGACCCGTGTCGTGCGCCTCCTGCCAAATGTAGCGGCTATCCGTCGGCCATTTATGGCCCGTTCGGCCGGCGGTGGGTCGCTGGCCGCTGCAAACCCACACCACGCGGGTCACCAAACAAGCACGCGCCGCCCGTACGTGGTGGGAAGAGAAAGGTTAGCCATAGCCATGCTGGTCTCACTTTACATTGTCTCACTTTAGCAGTTTCCATTGTCTCACTTGACCGCTTGTGAAGGCCACACTTTCACTGTCCTACGAAATGATGTGGCCCGCGGGCCGCGGCCGACAAGAGCGCTCCATATTGGATTTCTGCTAGATTTCCTACAAAACTATACCGTAGCCCTTTCAGGTGAGTTTCTCATTATTCAATATTGATTATTGATGATAAAGAAAAGAAGCCGGTTGATGCTACTGTTCCTCTGAAGTGTCAGCCGGACCAGGTCAGGTAGGAATGTCTAGACGGACCAGACCACCTGATGCATAGCTGAAAGTGAGAGCATCTCCAACAGAACAGACGCGCTAAACAAGCGCCGCGCCGTGTCGCAAATTAGGCCATTTTAGCGCGCGCGCAACGCGACGGGTGGCTCTAGCGGGCGCGTAATAACCGCGCGCGCTATAAGGAGTTGGGCGCGCGGTCGGATACTCTATCTCGCGCGGTGTATTTGGGGCGCCAGCTTCCGCGCGCGGCACACTCGAGCGCTCGCGCCACACTCTCTCCTCTCCGCCTCCTACACCCCGCGCGCCGGCGCCGGCGCCGGCGAACTGCACCCATGGACGCACGCGCCGGCACCCCGCTCACCCCATTGTACAGCCGCGACCCCTCCCCCGCCACTGCCGCCGCCGCCGGAAACCCTAGCGCGGGGAGCGTTGGCGTCGCCACCGCCGGAGCTCCGCCGAGCATCGGCCTCGCGCGCAGCCTCTTCTTGCCGCCGCGGATGACCACGGCGACGGGTGGCGTCGCGCCGGCGCCGTCCCGTGCCGCCGCCACACCCTCGAAGCTCCCCAATGCGGCGCGGCCGAAGAAGGGCAAGACATCCGCGAAGAAGAACAAGGCGGCGGACGGCTCTGGCAGCTCGAAGGCGAGGGGAAAGAAGCTTGCAGGGCGTTTTACGGGCACGGCGGCTACCGAAGCGCCGGCGAGCTCACTTGTTGAGCCGGCCGCCGACGCGCACCACGTGTTTGACGAAATGCCCCCAAGGTAAAAAAAATTCCAAGTTTTATTTTCTTGTTATTTTTTCAATGCATCATATAGATAGCTTATTTGCGTTGTTCAAATAACTTTGTAGTCTCAACGATGATGCATACATGTCAACTATGGGTGTTGGCTCCAACAATTTGCATTGGTCTCAAACCAATGACATCCATTTCGGAGACCATGAGTTTGAGGTGGACGAGGAGGGTGAGGGCATTGTCGACGCGCCGAAAGAAAGAACGGGCAATTACACCAACAACGATGACATCTTACTATGCAATACTTGGTTGCAAGTGTCGAGGGATCCATCCGTTGGAGGTGATCAAAGTAGAGATGCTTATTGGGGGCGAATGAAAGAACACTTTGATGCTCACAACGTGAGTGGAATTGACCGCTCTGAGAGATCACTTCGGTCCCGATGGTCGACAATCAACTCGGATTGTCAAAAGTGGGCGGCCGCACAAAACGCAGTTGATAAGTTGAACCCAAGTGGCATAAATGAGGATGATAGAGTAAGTGGCATTTCATACATGTTCATCCTACTTGTTTTTGGTGTCCGAAGTGCTAACTTGTTTTGTTTTTGTTGTAGTACAACATTGCACAAAACTTGTTCAAAGAAGAGGAGAGGAAAACCAAGAAGGGGAAGATCAAGAAAGGAAGGGTCTTTACCTTGCCTCATTGCTACAAATTGTTGAAGGATGATGAGAAATGGAAGAAGCGTGAAGATTTGGATGATTTGCATTTGAGCAACAAACGCAAGCGAACAATTGAGTTGAATGATGATGATGATGAGGAGGAGGAGGATGCATCAAGTGATGACGGCAAGAGAAGCCCCACACCCAACTCGGTTTCATACTCGAAGCCAAAACGACCGGATGGGTGCAAGAAAGACAAAACCGAAAAGATGAAGAGGAAAGGAGATGATGAGCTCAAAAATGCTATGGAAGCTATTGTGAAGGCAAGAAAAGAAGCCAACGAGGTGAGGAAAATGGCAAGGAACCAAGATGTCGCGGCCGAGGAGAGAAGGGTGGCGGCCGAGGAGAGGAAGGTGGCTTTGGAGGAGAGGAAGGTGAGCAATGAGGAGCGAACTAGATTATTGGAATGGGAGAAGCACTTGTTCTTCTTGGACACATCTAACCTCAATGAAGCACAAAAGGAGTATGTCAATCTTGCCCGTGAAGAAGTGTTGATCCAAAAAAGAGCCATGATTCGCGCAATGGGTGGCGGTGGCCTCGGCGCAATGGGTGGTGGTGGCCTCGGTGCCATGGGTGGCGGTGGCCTTGGCGGCATGGGTGGCGGTGGCCTTGGCGCCATGGGTGGCATGGGTGGCTTCGGAGGTGCCATGGGAGGCATGGGTGCACTTCCGGCCGCCATGGGAGGCATGGGTGGCTTTGAAGCACCCCCTGTCGGTGTCAAAACCGGCGGATCTCGGGTAGGGGGTCCCGAACTGTGCGTCTAGGCAGATGGTAACAGGAGACAAGGGACACGATGTTTTTACCCAGGTTCGGGCCCTCTCGATGGAGGTAAAACCCTACTCCTGCTTGATTAATATTGATGATATGGGTAGTACAAGAGTAGATCTACCACGAGATCAAAGAGGCTAAACCCTAGAAGCTAGCCTATGGTATGATTGTTGTTCGTCCTACGGACTAAAACCCCTCCGGTTTATATAGACACCGGAGAGGGTTAGGGTTACACAGAGTCGGTTACAATGGTAGGAGATCTACATATCCGTATCGCCAAGCTTGCCTTCCACGCCAAGGAAAGTCCCATCCGGACACGGGACGAAGTCTTCAATCTTGTATCTTCATAGTCCAGGAGTCCGGCCAATGATGATAGTTCGGCTATCTGGACACCCCCTAATCCGGGACTCCCTCACCCCCAACGCTATGGCCGCCATGGGAGGCATGAGTTTTGCTTCTCTCATGGGAGGCATGGGTGCACCTCCGGCCGCCATGGGCGGAATGTCTTTCGATGTGCCTCCTCACACACATTCCCATGAAGATGTCGTTGAAGATCTTGCCAACACCGTTGGAGCTTCACGTGATGCGGTGCGTGATGAGGAGAGGGAGGAAGATTCATCTTCGGAGGCAGAAGAATTGTCTTCGGAAGATGAGGACGAAGACGAGGAAGAGGATTGATGTGTCTTTCATTTGTGTCTTGAACTTGGTTGGATGAACTTGTGGGCATGAACTTTATTCATCAACTTGTTTGTGTGAAATTTTATATGTCATGTTCATTGCATTTTGAATGTTTCAAACTCATTTTGTGTCCAAAATGCCATATATGCAATGCCCGGCGAGTTGCGCGCGCTGCATTTTTTGCGCGCTGCTGGAGCGGCATGCGCGCTGCATTATAGCGCGGCTGTTGGAGCCAGCGCCGGCGGCTGCGCTAAACCAGCCGAAGCGCGCACGACATACTAGTTTTTAGCGCGCGGCGCGAAGCGCGGCTGTTGGAGATGCTCTTAGGCATCTCAAAAACGAGCCCATAAACCTTTCGTCTGCCCCAAGCTGTCTGGACGCACTTTATCATCCAACATGATACCCCATTTGCCCATAGACGTGTCTAGTTGTTCGAAATTCCATAAACCGGACGCAAATCACGGGAGCTTTGTGGGCATCAGGACCGCAGCCTTGTACGTGTCCGACATCCTGATCCACCCAAAAACATCCCCTGCATCGATAACCTCTCCCGCGCATCGCACCTCAACTCCCCGCGCTGCATTCATCCCGGCTCAAAAGCGGACACGGCCTCTCACTGGAACCGGCATTGAAGCGGCACACTGGAATTGAAACACCAATCGAACCCCACGATATACATCAAAGACACACCTCCATGCGCCCTACCACCATCCCACGATACTAGACGCACCAACAGGACGGAGGCTAGTCAGAAGGACCTTATTCCATCTTCAGGGAGCCGCCACAACCTCGCCTTGGCTTTCTGAGTGGGACACAAACCCTACCCAAACTCAAAATTGTAACTAAAAACAGAGCAACATCCCTCCCACCAGCAAGGAACCAGGTAACGGTTTCCTGGATTATGGGGTGCTAACCACGTCGCCCCCCAATAGTGGATTGGGCTGTGGACCCCCAAATAATCAACAAGTGGGCCAAGTTTACCATACCCCATGGCGTGCTCAAGATGAAATCCTCTGAAGACTTGGCCCATACTCCAAGGCACATTTTGAATCATCGGCAATGCTTATCCCTTTATGGAGAATCATCCATTCAAATACGATCTCAAGGTAGATTATAATCAATACAATAGAAGTAGGACGTAGGGTTTTACCTCTTCAGAAGGCCTGAACCTGGGTAAAATATTGTGTCCATGTTCGCCCTGTTACCATCTAGCTAAGATCACCAGCTCGGGACCCCCTACATTCAATTTCGACACTAGGTCCACCGCACCTCCGTGGCCCTAAGGGCATCTCTAGCCGATTTACATGACTAAAATTCCAGTTTTACTCCTCTAACGGGGACCTAGCCGAACACTTAAAGCAATTAGTGGAGTAAAAAAATTACTCCACGCCGCCCCGAGCCCTAAGTTACTCCTCCACTTGACAGCTGAGTAAAAAAGACAAGCACGCCCCTCCACCTCTCCCCCACCCAATCCCTTGCCACCCACACCTCACTGACGATCCCCGCACCCTCACTCACGCTGACATGGCTGGATCCCGGCCGTAGCTCCCCGTCGCCCATCCGTAGCGCGGACCCGTGCCGCCATGACACTACTAGGAAATACCTTATAGGTAGAGGATTAACAGTAGCGAGGGTTAATACATGGGGCAACTGCTAATTTGCAGCACAGGGTGGCAACATGCGCTACAGGTAAAACAGTAGCAGTAGCACGGGCTCGACAACAAGCATTCCTGATAGGTGATCCCTACTGTGCCCACTGGGCCTGTCTATAGTGGCAGTGAAGCCCATGAAACCCCCGCTACTGCTAAATAGATAGCAGTAGTGTGGGGCCCAGCACCACGTTGCAATGGTTGCACTTGTTGGAAATATGCCCTAGAGGCAATAATAAATTGGTTATTATCATATTTCCTTGTTCATGATAAATGTTTATTATTCATGCTAGAATTGTATTGACCGGAAAGTTAAATACATGTGTGAATACACAGACAACACAGTGTCCCTGGTGAGCCTCTACTAGACTAGCTCGTTGATCAAAGATGGTTAAGGTTTCCTAACCATATACATGAGTTGTCATTTGATAACGGGATCGCATCATTAGGAGAATGATGTGATGGACAAGACCCAAGCGTAAGCTTAGCATCAGATCCTTTAGTTTATTTGCTATAGCTTTCTTCATGTCAAGTATCTGTTCCTTAAACCATGAGATCGTGTAACTCCCTGACACCGGAGAATACTTAGCGTGTATCCAAACGTCACTTCGTAACTGGGTGATCATAAAGGTGCTCTACAAGTATCTCTGAAGGTATCTGTTGGGTTGGCATGGATCAAGACTGGGATTTGTCACTCTGTCTACGAAGAGATATCTCTGGACCCTCCCGATAATAAAACATCTTAAAGAGCTTGCAAGCAATGTTAGTAATGAGTTAGTCACGGGATCTTGCATTACGGAACGAGTAAAGAGACTTGTCAGTAACAAGATTGAACTAGGTATGAAGATACCAACGATCGAATCTCGGGCAAGTAACATATCGCCGAACAAAGGGAATTGCATACGGGATTAAATGAATCCTTGACATCGTGGTTCAACCGATAGAAGATCTTCATGGAATATGTAGGAATGAATATGGGCATCCAGGTCCTGCTATTGGTTATTGATGGGTGAGTGATAACCCACAAGTATAGGGGATCACAACAGTTTCCGAGGGTAGAGTATTCAACCCAAATTTATTGATTCGACACAAGGGGAGCCAAAGAATATTCTTAAGTATTAGCAGTTGAGTTGTCAATTCAACCACACCTGGATAACTTAGTATCTGCAACAAAGTATTTAGTAGCAAAGTAGTATGGAACTAACGTTAATAGTGGCAAAAGTAATAGTAGCAGTTTTGTAGTAATTGTAACAGCAGCTGTTGGAAATATGCCCTAGAGGCAATAATAAATTAGTTATTATTATATCTCCTTGTTCATGATAATCGTTTATTATCCATGCTATAATTGTATTGACAGGAAACTCAGATACATGTGTGGGTACATAGACAACACCATGTCCCTAGTAAGCCTCTAGTTGACTAGCTCGTTGATCAATAGATGGTTACGGTTTCCTGACCATGGACATTGGATGTCGTTGATGACGGGATCACATCATTAGCAGAATGATGTGATGGACAAGACCCAATCCTAAGCCTAGCACAAAGATCATGTAGTTCGTATGCTAAAGCTTTTCTAATGTCAAGTATCTTTTCCTTAGACCATGAGATTGTGCAACTCCCGGATACCGTAGCAATGCTTTGGGTGTACCAAACGTCACAATGTAACTGGGTGGCTATAAAGGTGCACTACAGGTATCTCCGAAAGTGTCTGTTGGGTTGGCACGAATCGAGACTGGGATTTGTCACTCCGTGTAAACGGAGAGGTATCTCTGGGCCCACTCGGTAGGACATCATCATAATGTGCACAATGTGACCAAGGGGTTGATCACGGGATGATGTGTTACGGAACGAGTAAAGAGACTTGCCGGTAACGAGATTGAACAAGGTATCGGTATACCGACGATCGAATCTCGGGCAAGTACAATACCACTAGACAAAGGGAATTGTATACGGGATTGATTGAGTCCTTGACATCGTGTTTCATCCGATGAGATCATCGTGGAACATGTGGGAGCCAACATGGGTATCCAGATCCCGCTGTTGGTTATTGACCGGAGATCGTCTCGGTCATGTATGCATGGTTCCCGAACCCGTAGGGTCTACACACTTAAGGTTCGATGACGCTAGGGTTATAAAGGAAGTTTGTATGTGGTTACCGAATGTTGTTCGGAGTCCCGGATGAGGTCCAGGACGTCACGAGGAGTTCCGGAACGGTCCGGAGGTAAAGATTTATATATGGAAAGTTGTTGTTCGGGTTCCGGGAAAAGTTCGGGGTTTTTCGGTATTGTACCGGGAAGCTTCCAGAAGGTTCCGTAGGATTCCGGAGGGGTCTGGAGGTCTGGAAATTGTTCCACCACGTCCAATACAGCAGCATGGGCTGTAGGGGGGCGCCCTAGCCTTAATGGTCCAGGGGCACCAGCCCCCCCAAGGCCCATGCGCATGGGAGAGGGGAAACCCTAAGGGGGAGGGCCTCCACTTGACTTGGGAGGCACTCCCCCCCCCTTGGCCGCCGCCCCCAACCCTAGATGAGATCTAGGGGGGCCGTCCCCCTCTCCCCCCACCTATAAATAGTGGAGGGGTGGGAGGGCAGCCGCACCCAAGTTCTGGCGCACCCCTCCCCCTCTCCCAAGTACTCCTCCTCTCCAGCGGTGCTTGGCGAAGCCCTGCAGGATTGCCACGCTCCTCCATCACCACCACGCCGTTGTGCTGCTGCTGGACAGAGTCTTCCTCAACCTCTCCCTCTCTCCTTGCTGGATCAAGGCGTGGGAGACGTCACCGGGCTGTACGTGTGTTGAATGCGGAGGTGCCGTCCGTTCGACACTAGGATCTCTGGTGATTTGGATCACGACGAGTACGACTCCTTCAACCCCGTTCTCTTGAACGCTTCCGCTTAGCGATCTACAAGGGTATGTAGATGCACTCTCCTTCCCCTCGTTGCTAGTTACTCCATAGATTGATCTTGGTGATGCGTAGAAAATTTTGAATTTCTGCTACGTTCCCCAACAGTGGCATCATGAGCTAGGTCTATTGCGTAGATTCTTTGCACGAGTAGAACACAAAGTAGTTGTGGGCGTTGATTTTGTTCAATATGCTTACCGTTACTAGTCCAATCTTGTTTCGACGGTATTGTGGGATGAAGCGGCCTGGACCGACCTTACATGTACTCTTACGTGAGACAGGTTCCACCGACTGACAGGCACTTGGTGCATAAGGTGGCTAGCGGGTGCCAGTCTCTCCCACTTTAGTCGGAACGGATTCGATGAAAAGGGTCCTTATGAAGGGTAAATAGCAATTGACATATCACGTTGTGGTTTTGCGTAGGTAAGAAACGTTCTTGCTAGAAACCCATAGCAGCCACGTAAAACATGCAAACAACAATTAGAGGACGTCTAACTTGTTTTTGCAGGGTATGCTATGTGATGTGATATGGCCAAGAAGAATGTGATGAATATATGTGATGTATGAGATTGATCATGTTCTTGTAATAGGAATCATGACTTGCATGTCGATGAGTATGACAACCGGCAGGAGCCATAGGAGTTGTCTTTATTTATTGTATGACCTGCGTGTCATTATACAACACCATGTAATTACTTTACTTTATTGCTAACCGGTAGCCATAGTAGTAGAAGTAATAGTTGGCGAGACAACTTCATGGAGACACGATGATGGAGATCATGATGATGGAGATCATGGTGTCATGCCGGTGACGATGATGATCATGGAGCCCCGAAGATGGAGATCAAAAGGAGCAAAATGATATTGGCCATATCATGTCACTATTTGATTGCATGTGATGTTTATCATGTTTATACATCTTATTTGCTTAGAACGACGGTAGTAAATAAGATGATCCCTCATTAAAATTTCAAGAAAGTGTTCCCCCTAACTGTGCACCGTTGCGAAAGTTTGTCGTTTCGAAGCACCACGTGATGATTGGGTGTGATAGATTCTTACGTTCACATACAACGGGTGTAAGCCAGATTTACACACGCGAAACACTTAGGTTAACTTGACGAGCCTAGCATGTACAGACATGGCCTCGGAACACAAGAGACCGAAAGGTCGAGCATGAGTCGTATAGTAGATACGATCAACATGAAGATGTTCACCGATGATGACTAGTCCGTCTCACGTGATGATCGGACACGGCCTAGTTGACTCGGATCATGTAATCACTTAGATGACTAGAGGGATGTCTATCTGAGTGGGAGTTCATTAGATGAACTTAATTATCCTGAACATAGTCAAAAGCCCTTTGCAAATTATGTCATAGCTCGCGCTTTAGTTCTACTATTTTAGATATGTTCCTAGAGAAAATATAGTTGAAAGTTGACAGTAAAGATTATGCGGACAGTAGAAAGCTAATGTCCTTAATGCACCGCTCAGTGTGCTGAACCCCAAACGTCGTCTGTGGATGTTGCGAACATCGGACATACACGTTTTGATAACTACGTGATAGTTCAGTTAAACGGTTTAGAGTTGAGGCACCAAAGACGATTTCGAAACGTCGCGAAACATATGAGATGTTTCAAGGGCTGAAATTGCGATTTCAGGCTCGTGCCCACGTCAAGAGGTATAAGACCTCCGACGATTTTCTTAGCCTGCAAACTAAGGGAGAAAAGCTCAATCGTTGAGCTTGTGCTCAGATTTTCTGAGTGCAACAATCACTTGAATCGAGTGGGAGTTGATCTTCCAGATGAGATAGTGATGTTTCTCCAAAGTCATTGCCACCAAGCTGCTAGAGCTTCGTGATGAACTATAACAAATCAGGGATAGATATAATGATCCTTGAGATATTCACGATGTTTGACACCGCGAAAGTAGAAATCAAGAAGGAGCATCAATTGTTGATGGTTAGTGAAACCACTAGTTTCAAGAAGGGCAAGGGCAAGAAGGGGCACTTCATGAAATGACAAATCGGTTGCTGCTCGAGTGAAAAAACCCAAGGTTGAACCCAAACCCGAGACTAAGTGCTTCTGTAATAAGGGGAACAACCACTGGAGTAGAATTACCCTAGATACTTGGTAGATAAGAAGGCTGGCAAGGTCGATAGAAGTATATTGGATATACATTATGTTAATGTGTACTTTACTAGTACTCCTAGTAGCACCAGGGTATTAGATACCGGTTCGGTTGCTAAGTGTTAGTAACTCGAAATAAAAGCTACGGAATAAATGAAGACTAGTTAAAGGTGAGCTGACGATATGTGTTGGAAGTGTTCCCAAGGTTGATGTGATCAAGCATCACACGCTCCCTCTACCATCGAGATTGGTGTTAAACCTAAATAATTGTTATTTGGTGTTTGCGTTGAGCATAGACATGATTGGATTATGTCTATCGCAATACGATTATTCATTTAAGGAGAATAATGGTTACTCTGTTTATTTGAATAATACCTTCAATGGTCTTGCACCTAAAATGAATGGTTTATTGAATCTCGATCGTAGTGATACACATTTTTCATGCCAAAAGATATAAGATAGTAATGATAGTACCACTTACTTGTGGCAATGCCATGTCAAGTCATATTGGTATAAAAACGCATGAAGAAGCTCCATGTTGATGGATCTTTGGACTCACTCGTTTTTGAAAAGTTTGAGACATGCAAACCATGTCTATTGGTGTGTACGCATGAAGAAACTCCATGCAGATGGATCGTTTGGATTCACTTGATTTTGAATCACTTGAGATATGCAAATCATACCACATAGGCAAGATGACTGAAAAGCCTCGTTTTCAGTAAGATGGAACAAGATAGCAACTTGTTGGAAGTAACACACTTTGATGTGTGCAGTCCAATGAGTGCTGAGGCATGCAGTGAATATCGTTATGTTCTTACTTCACGGATGATTTAAGTAGATACTGAGTATATTTACTTGATGAAACACAAGTCTGAATTATTGAATGGTTCAAGTAATTTCAGAGTGAAGTTGAAGATCATCGTGACAAGAGGATAAAATGTCTATGATATAATCATAGAGATGAGTATCTAAGTTACGAGCTTTGGCACGCAATTAAGACATTGTGGAAATTGTTTCACAATTAATATCGCCTGGAACACCATAGTGTGATGGTGTGTCCGAACATCATAGTTGCACCCTATTGGATATGGTGCATACCATGATGTCTCTTATCGAATTACCACTATCGTTCATGGGTTAGGCATTAGAGAAAACCGCACTCACTTAAATAGGGCACCACGTAATTCCATTGAGATGACACCGTTTGAACTATGGTTTGGAGAAACCTAAGTTGTCGTTTCTTAAAAGTTTGGGGCTGCGACGCTTATGTGAAAAAGTTTCATCGTGACAAGCTCGAACCCAAAAACAGATAAATACATCTTCATAGGATACCCAAAATGGTTGGGTATACCTCCTATCTTAGATCCGGAACCAAAAGTAATTGTTTCTAGAAATGGGTCCTTTCTTGAGGAAAAGTTTCTCTCGAAAGAATTGAGTGGGGGGGTGGTGGAGACTTGATGAGGTTATTGAACCGTCACTTCAACTAGTGTGTAGCAGGGCACAGGAAGTTGTTCATGTGGCACCTACACCAATTGAAGTAGAAGCTTATGATAGTAGTCATGAAGTTTCAGATCAAGTCACTACCGTACCTTGTAGGGTGACAAGGATGCGTACTACTTCAGAGTGGTACGCAATCCTGTCTTAGAGGTCATGTTGCTAGACAATAATGAACCTACGAGCTATGGAGAAGCGATGGTGGGCCCGGATTCCAATGAATGGCTCGAGGCCATAAAATCCGAGAAAGGGTCCATGACTTTGGAAGAACTACTTGATGGTCGTAAGGCTGTTGGGTACAGATGGATTTTAAAGAAAGACAGACAATGATGGTAAGTATCACCATTAAGAAAGCTCGACTTATCGTTAAGATGTTTTTCAACAAGTTCAAGGAGTTGACTACGATGAGAATTTCTCACTCGTAGCGATGCTAAGAGTCTGTTGGAATTATATTAGCAATTACTGCATGATTTATGAAATCTTGCAGATGGATGTCAAAATGAGTTTCCTTACCAGTTTTCGTAAGGAAAGGTTGTATATGATACAATCAGAAAGGTTTTGTCGATCCTAAGGATGCTAAAAGGTATGCTAGCTCCAGCGATCCTTTCATGGACTGGAGTAAGCATCCCGGAGTTGGAATATGCACTTTGATAAGTGATCAAAGATTTTGGGTTTATACAAAGTTTATGAGAAACTTGTATTTCCAAAGAAGTGAGTGGGAGCACTATAGAATTTCTGATGAGTATATGTTGTTGACATATTGTTGATCAGAAATAATGTAGAATTTTCTGGAAAGCATATAGGGTTATTTGAGAAGTGTTTTTCAAGTGAAAACCTGGATTAAGCTACTTGAACATTGAGCATCAAGATCTATAGGGATAGATCAAAAAACGCTTAATGGTACTTTCAAATGAGCACGTACCTTGACATGATCTTGAAGGTGTTCAAGATGGATCAGTCAAAGAAGGAGTTCTTGCCTGAGATGTAAGGTATGAAGTTAAGACTTAAAGCTCGACCACGGCAGAAAAGAGAGAAAGGACGAAGGTCGTCCCCTATGCTTTAGACGTAGGCTCTACAGTATGCTATGTTGTGTACCGCACCTGATGTGTGCCTTGCTACATATCTGGCGAGAGGGTACAAAGGTGATCAAGGATTGGATCATCAGATAGCGGTCAAAATTATCCTTAGTGGAATAAGGAAATGTTTCTCGATTATGGAGGTGATAAAGAGTTCGGCGTAAAGGGTTACGTCGATGCAAGCTTTAACACCTATCTGAATGACTCTGAGTAGCAAACCGGATACATATAGTGGAACAACCATTTGGAATAGCTCCAAGTGGAGCGTGGAAGCAGCATTTACAATATGACCTAGAGATTTGCGAAGTACATACGGATCTGAAAGTTGTAGACCCGTTGACTAAAACCTCTCTCACAAGCAAAACATGATCAAACCCCAGAACTCATTGAGTCTTAATCACATGATGATGTGAACTAGTTTAATCACACTAGTAAACTCTTTGGATGTTGGTCACATGGCGATGTGACGTGTGAGTGTTAATCACATGACGATGTGAACTAGATTATTGACTCTAGTGCAAGTGGGAGACTGTTGGAAATATGCCCTAGAGGCAATAATAAATTAGTTATTATTATATCTCCTTGTTCATGATAATCATTTATTATCCATGCTATAATTGTATTGACAGGAAACTCAGATACATGTGTGGGTACATAGACAACACCATGTCCCTAGTAAGCCTCTAGTTGACTAGCTCGTTGATCAATAGATGGTTACGGTTTCCTAACCATGGACATTGGATGTCATTGATGACGGGATCACATCATTAGCAGAATGATGTGATGGACAAGACCCAATCCTAAGCCTAGCACAAAGATCGTGTAGTTCGTATGCTAAAGCTTTTCTAATGTCAAGTATCTTTTCCTTAGACCATGAGATTGTGCAACTCCCGGATACCGTAGGAATGCTTTGGGTGTACCAAATGTCACAATGTAACTGGGTGGCTATAAAGGTGCACTACAGGTATCTCCGAAAGTGTCTGTTGGGTTGGCACGAACCGAGACTGGGATTTGTCACTCCGTGTAAACGGAGAGGTATCTCTGGGCCCACTCGGTAGGACATCATCATAATGTGCACAATGTGACCAAGGGGTTTATCACGGGATGATGTGTTACGGAACGAGTAAAGAGACTTACCGGTAACGAGATTGAACAAGGTATCGGTATACCGACGATCGAATCTCGGGCAAGTACAATACCGCTAGACAAAGGGAATTGTATACGGGATTGATTGAGTCCTTGACATCGTGGTTCATCCGATGAGATCATCATGGAACATGTGGGAGCCAACATGGGTATCCAGATCCCGCTGTTGGTTATTGACCGGAGATCGTCTCGGTCATGTATGCATGGTTCCCGAACCCGTAGGGTCTACACACTTAAGGTTCGATGACGCTAGGGTTATAAAGGAAGTTTGTATGTGGTTACCGAATGTTGTTCGGAGTCCCGGATGAGATCCAGGACATCACGAGGAGTTCCGGAATGGTCCGGAGGTAAAGATTTATATATGGAAAGTTGTTGTTCGGGTTCCGAGAAAAGTTCGGGTTTTTTTTGTATTGTACCGGGAAGCTTCCAGAAGGTTCTGGAGGATTCCGGAGGGGTCCAGAGGTCCGGAAATTGTTCCACCACGTCCAATACAGCAGCATGGGCTGTAGGGGGGCGCCCTAGACTTAATGGGCCAGGGGCACCAGCCCCCCCAAGGCTCATGCGCATGGGAGAGGGGAAACCCTAAGGGGGAGGGCCTCCACTTGACTTGGGAGGCACTCCTCCCCCCTTGGCCGCCGCCCCCAACCCTAGATGAGATCTAGGGGGGCCGGCCCCCTCTGCCCCCACCTATAAATAGTGGAGGGGTGGGAGGGCAGCCGCCCCCAAGTTCTGGCGCAGCCCGCCCCCTCTCCCAAGTACTCCTCCTCTCCCGCGGTGCTTGGCGAAGCCCTGCAGGATTGCCACGCTCCTCCATCACCACCACGCCGTTGTGCTGCTGCTGGACGGAGTCTTCCTGAACCTCTCCCTCTCTCCTTGCTAGATCAAGGTGTGGGAGACGTCACCGGGCTATACGTGTGTTGAATGTGGAGATGCCGTCCGTTCGACACTAGGATCTCCGGTGATTTGGATCACGACGAGTACGACTCCTTCAACCCCGTTCTCTTGAACGCTTCCGCTTAGCGATCTACAAGGGTATGTAGATGCACTCTCCTTCCCCTCGTTGCTAGTTACTCCATAGATTGATCTTGGTGATGCGTAGAAAATTTTGAATTTCTGCTACGTTCCCCAACAGCAGCAAAAGTAAAGTAAATAAGGAAAGCACAATATGTGAAAAGCTCGTAGGCATTGGATCAGTGATGGATAATTATGTCGGATGTGATTCCTCATGTAATAGTTATAACATAGGGTGACACAGAACTAGCTCCAGTTCATCAATGTAATGTAGGCATGTGTTCCGAATATAGTCATATCTGCTTATGGAAAAGAACTTGCATGACATCTTTTGCCCTACCCTCCCGTGGCAACGGGGTCCTAATGGAAACTAAGGGATATGAAGGCCTCCTTTTAATAGAGTACCGGACCAAAGCATTAACACAGAGTGAATACATGAACCCCTCAAACTACGGTCATCACTGAGAAGTATCCCGATTATTGTCACTTCGGGGTTGTCAGATCATAACACATAATAGGTGACAATAGACTTGCAAGATAGGATCAAGAACTCACATATATTCATGAAAACATAATAGGTTGAGATCTGAAATCATGGCACTCGGGCCCTAGTGACAAGCATTAAGCATAGCAAAGTCATAGCAACATCAATCTCAGAACATAGTGGATACTAGGGATCAAACCCTAGCAAAACTAACTTGATTACATGGTAAATCTCATCCAACCCATCACCGTGCAGCAAGCGTACGATGGAATTACTCACGCACGGCGGTGAGCATCATGAAATTGGTGATGGAGGATGGTTGATGATGACAACGGCGACGAATCCCCCTCTCTGGAGCCCCGAACGGACTCCAGATCAGCCCTCCCGAGAGAGATTAGGGCTTGGCGGCGGGTCCATATAGTAAAATGCGATGAAACTTTCTCTTTGATTTTTTTCTCCACGAAAGCAAATATATGGAGTTGGAGTTGAGGTCCCTGGACGTCTAGGGGGTCCACGAGGCAGGGTGGCACGCCCAGGGGGAGGGGGCGGGCCCCCACCCTTGTGGACAGGGTGTGGGCCCCCTGACGCTAATTCTTTCGCCAGTATTTTTTATTTATTCTGAAAAGTTGCTCCGTGGATTTTCAGGTTATTCCGAGAACTTTTATTTCTGCACAAAAATAACACCATGGCAGTTCTGCTGAAAACAGCGCCAGTCCGGTTTAGTTCCATTCAAATCATGCAAGTTAGAGTCCAAAATAGGGGCAAAAGTTTTTGGAAAAGTAGATACGACGGAGACGTATCAACTCCCCCAAGCTTAAACCTTTGCTTGTCCCCAAGCAATTCAGTTGACAAACTGAAAGTGATAAAGAAAAACTTTTACAAACTCTGTTTGATCTTGTTGTTGTAAATATGTAGAGCCAACATTCAAGTTTTCAGCAAAGATTACGAACTAACCATATTCACAATGACACTTAGGTCTAATGTTTACTCATATCAATGGCATAATCAACTAATAATAAAACTCGGACGACAACACTTTCTCAAAACAATCATAATATGATATAACAAGTTGGTTTCTCGCTAGCCCTTTCTGAGACCGCAAAACATAAATGCAGAGCACCTTTAAAGATCAAGGACTGACTAAACATTGTAATTCATGGTAAAAGAGATCCAGTCATAGTCATACCCAATATAAACTAATAGTAATGCATGCAAATGATAGCGGTGCTCTCCAGCGGGTGCTTTTTAATAAAAGGGTGATGACTCAACATAAAAGTAAATAGATAGGCCCTTTGCAGAGGGAAGCAGGGATTTGCAGAGGTGCCAGAGCTCGAATTTAAAATAGAGATGAATAACATTTTGAGCGGTATACTTTGACTGTCAACATAACAACTATGAGATCTCGATATCTTCCATGCTACACACATTATAGGCGGTTCCCAAACAGAATGGTAAAGTTTATACTCTCCCACCACCAACAAGCATCAATGCATGGCTTGCCCGAAACAACGGGTGCCTCCAACTAGCAACAATCTTGGGGGAGTTTTGTTTAATTATTTTTATTTGATTTGAGCATGGGACTGGGCATCCCGGTTACCAGCCATTTTCTCGTGAATGAGGAGCGGAGTCCACACCTCTTGAGAATAACCCACCTAGCATGGAAGATACAGACTACCCTAGTTGATACATGAGCTGCTCGAGCATACAAAACATAATTTCATTTGAAGGTTTGGAGTTTGGCACATACAAATTTACTTGGAACAGCAGGTAAATACCGCATATAGGAAGGTATGGTGGACTCATATGGAATAACTTTGGGGTTTATGGAGTTTGGATGCACAAGCAGTACTCTCGCTTAGTACAGGTGAAGGCTAGCAAAAGACTGGGAAGCGACCAACTGAGAGAGCGACAACAGTCATGAACATGCATTAAAATTAATCAACACTGAGTGCAAGCATGAGTAGGATATAATCCACCATGAACATAAATATCGTGAAGGCTATGTTGATTTTGTTTCAACTACATGCATGAACATGTTCCAAGTCAAGTCACTCGAATCATTCAAAAGAGAATACCACCCTATCATACCACACCACAACCATTTTAATAGCATGTTGGCACGCAAGGTAAACCATTATAAGCTCCTAGCTAATTAAGCATGGCATAAGCAACTATAATCTCTAATTGTCATTGCAAACATGTTTATTCATAATAGGCTGAATCAGGAACGATGAACTAATCATATTTACAAAAACAAGAGAGGTCAAGTTCATACCAGTTTCTCTCATCTCAGCCAGTCCATCATATATCGTCATTATTGCCTTTCACTTGCACGACCGAACGGTGTGTATAATAATAATAGTGCACGTGCTTTGGACTAAGCTGGAATCTGCAAGCATTCAATTCAAGGGAGAAGACAAGATTAAATCAACAATCATGCATATGAGAGCCACTGAACATTTTCATTATGGTCGTCTCCTCTCGACCCCCAAAGGAAAGAAAAGAAATAAAACTATTTACATGGGAAAGCTCCCAACAAGTAAAAGAAGAACGAGAAATCATTTTGGGTTTTCATTTAATTACTACTACAAGCATGGAAAGTAAACTAACTAATTTTTTTGTTTTTTCTTAAGGTTTATCAAACACACAAGAAGAAAGCTAGAAAAAGAAATTAAACTAGCATGGGTAGTACAACGAAAAAGTATAAGCACCGACAACTAGAATGAGTGTGTGAACATGAATGTAATGTCGGTGAGAAATACGTACTCCCTCAAGCTTAGGCTTTTGGCCGAAGTTGGTCTATGCCCATGGATCGCGGCTACTCTCCCCGGTATACTGAGGAGTGTCATCGTACTGCCACTGGCTGGCGATCCCCTCCGGATCCCACTGATAAGATGATGGTCGATAAGGGTCAAGTGGTGGTTCCGGCTCAGACTCTGGAGCTGATGTCTGGACACGGAGCACGTAGACGGCCTCCGGCAAGACAAGGTAATGGCCTGCAGTTAAATCAAACAAAGAGGGCGCAGGCAGGATAATAATCTCATCGTGTTTCTTATGAAATCTCAAATTATACAGATGCATCTTATCATCATTGTTAACAATAAACTCATGCGCTACCGTGCTCCTGTAATCTAAAAAGGTAGGGGGCAGCAATTTTTCCTCTTTCTCATAATGCCTAATAGGTACCTTGAAGTGTTTAGCAAGGCGTGCATCATAGATACCTCCAAAGATGGGACCCTTTGTATGGTTCAGGCTTAATTGTTTAGCAATAATAGCACCCATACTAACAGAGTTATCACGAAATAAGGCATGGAACAAAATAATATATAATATCAGGAACACTAAGGTTTCCACAGTTTCTGCGACCAATTAAGCATCGACTAGCAAATATGGCAAAGTAGCGTAAAACAGGAAAATGTATGCTAGTAATTCTTGCATCGGAAACCTTCCTCGATTCCCCTACAATAATAGTATCAATAAAACCATCCATATCTTTACGATGCGGTTCCACTAAGCTGCCCTCGAAGGGTATTTTGCAAACCGCGCAAAAATCACGTAATGACATCTCCCTAGTCAGATCATATAAATGAAAAGCTACTGAAGGAGGTGATTTCTTAGGATAATAGTAGAAGTTTTGCATGAAAGTATTGGTGAGTAAGAGACATTGTTCGATCCGGTCGTGGAGGAAGTCGGTGAGGCCAGCATTATCAGCCAAAGAATAAAAGTCATCATAAATCCCGGCTGCTCTCAAGAAATCATCACAAGGCCATTCACACGGCCGTACTTCCTCCACACGAGGAAGATTATACTTGGCCTTTTCATTCTCCTTAGTTTGTTTATCCTTAGAGCCTTGGCTAGAAGAGCCCCTCAAGAACAATCTCTTCATATTTTTCTGAAAATTTCTGAATTTTTTAGCAACTCAAAATAAAAGTGAATCAAACTCAACAAATCTGATAGCAACTACTCCCACAAGTGCCTAGAGCCTATATCATGCATTAGAATTACTTGGGACCATATAAATTTGACATGCAAGCTCAAGAACAGGGTCACCTAGGCAGCAAAAATTTGTAATGAATAAAGCACTAGAATAAAAACTAATTGGACCATTGGAGGAGTCACATACCAAGGAACAACCTCCCAAAGCAGTCTTGTGAATGGAGCTTTGAGCAAGGAGATCGAAAATCGCAGCAAAATGAGCTAGAACTCGTGCTTGAGTTGGATGGTGATTTTTTTTGGAGGAAGATGAAGTGTGTGGGTGCAAGAATAAGTGGAGGGGGCCACCGTGGGCCCACGAGGCAGGGGGGTGCCCCCTTTAGGGGTGGGCGCGCCCTGGACCCTTGTGGGCAGGTGCTTGCTCCCCCTGATGTGTTCTTAGTGCCAGATATTCTCAAATATTCCAGAAAAAATCATACTAAATTTGCAGGGCATTTGGAGAACTTTTATTTTCGGATATTTTTTATTGCATGGATAATTCAGAAAACAGACAGAAAATACTAATTTTACTTTATTTAATCTAAATAACAGAAAGTAGAAGGAGGGTACAGAAGGTTGTGTCTTCTAATTTCATCCATCTCATGCTCATCAAAAGGAATCCACTAACAAAGTTGATCAAGTCTTGTTAACAAACTCATTCCGAATAACATGGAACCGAAGAAATTTCGAATAACACTAGGTTACCTCAACGGGGATATGAACATCCCCAATAATAAGAATATCATATTTCTTCTTTATAGTGGGTAGAGGAAATTCAAAACCTCCAATAATATTCGATGGAATTTTTCCAATAAAATTGATGCTATGAACTTGAGGTTGTTTCCTCGGAAAGTGTACCGTATGCTCATTACCATTAACATGGAAAGTGACATTGCCTTTGTTGCAATCAATAACAGCCCCTGCAGTATTCAAAAAGGGTCTACCAAGGATAATCGACATACTATCATCCTCGGGAATATCAAGAATAACAAAGTCCATTAAGATAGTAACGTTTGCAACCACAACAGACACATCCTCGCAAATACCGACAGGTATGGCAGTTGATTTATCAGCCATTTGCAAAGATATTTCAGTAGGTGTCAACTTATTCAATTCAAGTCTATGATATAAAGAGAGAGGCATAACACTAACACCGGCTCCTAGATCACATAAAGCAGTTTTAACATAGTTTCTTTTAATGGAGCATGGTATAGTTGGTACTCCTGGATCTCCAAGTTTCTTTGGTATTCCACCCTTAAAAGTATAGTTAGCAAGCATGGTGGGAATTTCATCTTTCGGTATCTTTCTTTTATTTGTAATAATATTTTTCATGTACTTAGCATAAGGATTCACTTTAAGCATATCAGTTAAGCGCATACGTAATAAAATAGGTCTAATAATTTTAGCAAAGCGCTCAAAATCCTCATCATCCTTTGACTTGGATGGTTTAGGAGGAAAGGGCATGGGTTTCTGAACCCATGGTTCTCTTTCTTTACCGTGCTTCCTAGCAACAAAGTCTCTCTTATCATAACGTTGATTCTTTGATTGTGGGTGATCAAGATCAACAGCAGGTTCAATCTCTACATCATTATTATTGCTAGGTTGAGCATCAACATGAACATTATCATTAACATTATCACTAGATTCATGTTCATCACCAGATTGTGTTTCAGCATCAGAAATAGAAATATCATTGGGATTCTCAGGTGTGTCTGCAATAGGTTCACTAGAAGCATGCAAGGTCCTATCATTTTTATTTTTCTTCCTTTTGGAAGGACTAGGTGCATCTAAATTATTTCTCTGAGAATCTTGCTCAATTCTCTTAGGGTGGCCTTCAGGATACAAAGGTTCCTGAGTCATTTTACCAGTTCTAGTAGCCACTCTAACAGCAAAATCATGTTTATTATTTAATTCATCGAGCAAATCACTTTGAGCTTTAAGTACTTGTTCTGCTTGAGTGGTAACCATAGAAGCATATTTACCAATGAGTTTAAGTTCACCTTTAACTCTAGCCATATAATCACTCAAGCGCCAATCATGTAAGCATTCTTCTTAATTCTCTACCAACATAAGCATTGAAATTTTCTTGTCTAGCCATAAAGTCATCAAATTCATCCAAACATTGGCTAGGAAACTTAGTAGACGAGATTTCAACTTTATCATATCTATAGAGAGAATTTACCTTTACTACCTGTGTCGGGTTATCAAGACCATGTGTTTCTTCAATAGGTGGTAAATTAAGACCATGCATTTCTTCAATAAGAGGTAAATTCTTAACATCTCCAGCTTTAATACCTTTTTCTTTCATAGATTTCTTTGCCTCTTGCATATCTTCGGGACTGAGAAATAGAACACCCCTCTTCTTCGGAGTTGGTTTAGGAGTTGGCTCAGGAATTGGCTCAGGAAGAGTCCAATTATTTTTATTAGTCAACATATTATTCAATAGCAATTCAGCTTGATTGACTATTCTTTCCCTGAAAACACAACCAGCACAACTATCCAAGTGGTCTTTGGAAGCATCAGTTAGTCCATTATAAAAGACAAGTATTTCATTTTTCTTAAGAGGATGATCAGGCAAGGAATTAAGTAACCAGAGAAGCCTCCCCCAAGCTCGTGGGAGACTCTCTTCTTCAATTTGCACAAAATTATATATTTCCCTCAAGGCAGCTTGTTTCTTATGAGCAGGGAAATATTTAGCAGAGAAGTAATAAGTCATATCCTGGGGACTACGCACACAACCAGGATCAAGAGAATTAAACCAAGTTTTAGCATCACCCTTTAATGAGAATGGAAATATCTTAAGGATATAATAGTAGCGGGATTTCTCATCATTAGTGAACAGGGTGACTATATCATTCAATTTAGTAAGATGTGCCAAAACAGTTTCAGATTCATAGCCATAAAAAGGATCAGATTCAACCAAAGTAATTATCTCAGGATCGACAAAGAATTCATAATCCTTTTCAGTAACAGAGATAGGTGAAGTAGCAAAAGCAGGGTCATATCTCATTCTAGCATTTAGAGATTTCTGTTCAAGTTTAGCTAATAACTTCTTAAGATCAGATCTATCATTGCAAGCAAGAATATCTCTAGTAGTTTCCTCATCCATAACATAACCCTCAGGAACAATAGGCAATTCATACTTAGGGGGAGAACCTTCATCATCACTATCTTCAATAATTTCATTCTCTCTAGCCCTAGCAAGTTGTTCATCAAGAAATTCACCTAATGGCACAGTAGTATCAATCATAGAAGTAGTTTCATCATAAGTATCATGCATAGTAGAAGTGGCATCATCAATAACATGTGACATATCAGAATTAATAGCAGAAGCAGGTTTAGGTGTCGCAAGCTTACTCATAACAGAAGGAGAATCAAGTGTAGAGCTAGATGGCAGTTCCTTACCTCCCCTCGTAGTTGTGGGATAAATCTTAGTTCTTTCGGCTTTCAAGTTCCTCATAGGTGATCAGCAGATATAAATCCCAAGTGACTCAAAGAATAGAGCAATGCTCCCCGGCAACGGCGCTAGAAAATAGTCTTGATAACCTAGAAGTATAGGGGATCGCAACAGTTTTCGAGGGTAGAGTATTCAACCCAAATTTATTGATTCGACACAAGGGGAGCCAAAGAATATTCTCAAGTATTAGCAGTTGAGTTGTCAATTCAACCACACCTGGATAACTTAGTATCTGCAGCAAAGTATTTAGTAGCAAATTAGTATGGAAGTAACGGTAACAGTGGCAAAAGTAACAGTAGCAGTTTTTTAGTAATTGTAACGGCAGCAACAGTAAAGTAAATAAGCAAAGCACAATATGTGAAGAGCTTGTAGACATTGGATCAGTGATGGATAATTATGTCGGATGCGATTCCTGATGTAATAGTTATAACATAGGGTGACACAGAACTAGCTCCAGTTCATCAATGTAATGTAGGCATTTATTCCGAATATAGTTATACGTGCTTATGGAAAAGAACTTGCATGACATCTTTTGTCCTACCCTCCCGTGGCAGCAGGGTCCTAATGGAAACTAAGGGATATTAAGGCCTCCTTTTAATAGAGTACTGGACCAAAGCATTAACACATAGTGAATACATGAACTCCTCAAACTACGGTCATCACTGAGAAGTATCCCGATTATTGTCACTTCGGGGTTGTCGGATCATAATACATAATAGGTGACTATAGACTTGCAAGATAGGATCAAGAACTCACATATATTCATGAAAACATAATGGTTCAGATCTGAAATCATGGCACTCGGGCCCTAGTGACAAGCATTAAGCATAGCAAAGTCATAGCAACATCAATCTCAGAACATAGCGGATACTAGGGATCAAACCCTAACAAAACTAACATGATTACACGGTAAATCTCATCCAACCCATCACCGTCCAGCAAGCCTACGATGGAATTACTCATGCACGACAGTGAGCATCATGAAATTGGTGATGGAGGATGGTTGATGATGATGACGGTGACGAATTTCACTCTCCGGAGCCCCGAACAGACTCCAGATCAGCCCTCCCGAGAGAGATTAGGGCTTGGCGGTGACTCCGTATTGTAAAACGTGATGAAACTTTCTCTCTGATTTTTTTCTCCGCGAAAGCAAATATTGTTGGAAATATGCCCTAGAGGCAATAATAAAATGGTTATTATTTTTGTTTCCTTGTTCATGATAATTGTCTATTATTCATGCTATAATTATATTGACCGGAAACCGCAATACATGTGTGAATACATAGACCACAACATGTCCCTAGTGAGCCTCTAGTTGACTAGCTTGTTGATCAACAGATGGTCATGGTTTCCTGACCATGGACATTGGATGTCATTGATAACGGGATCACATCATTAGGAGAATGATGTGATGGACAAGACCCAATCCTAAGCATAGCACAAGATCGTGTAGTTCGTTTGCTAAAAACTTTTCTAATGTCAAGTATCATTTCCTTAGACCATGAGATTGTGCAACTCCTGGATACCGTAGGAATGCTTTGGGTGTGCCAAACCTCACAACGTAACTGGGAGGCTATAAAGGTGCACTACGGGTATCTCCGAAAGTGTCTGTTGGGTTGGCACGAGTCGAGACTGGGATTTGTCACTCCGTGAGACGGAGAGGTATCTCTGGGCCCACTCGGTAATGCGTCATCATAATGAGCTCAATGTGACTAAGTAGTTAGTCACGGGATCATGCATTACGGAACGAGTAAAGTGACTTGCCGGTAACGAGATTGAACGAGGTATTGGGATACCGAGGATCGAATCTTGGGCAAGTAACATTCCGATTGACAAAGGGAATTGCATACGGGATTGTTTGAATCCTTGACGTCGTGGTTCATCCGATGAGATCATCGTGGAACATGTGGGAGCCAACATGGGTATCCAGATCCCGCTGTTGGTTATTGACCGGAGAACGTCTCGGTCATGTCTGCATGGTTCCCGAACCCGTAGGGTCTACACACTTAAGGTTCGGTGATGCTAGAGTTGTTATGGGAAATAGTATATGGTTACCGAAGGTTGTTCGAAGTCCCGGGTGAGTTCCTGGACATGACGAGGAGCTCCGGAATGGTCCGGAGGTGAAGATCGGTATATTGGACGAAGGGTATTGGAGTCCGAAATTGTTCCGGGGGTACCAGGTGATGACCAGCGTGTCCGAAAGGGGTTTCGAAGGCCCCGGCAAGCGTTGGGCGGCCTTATGGGCCAAGGGGAGAGGGCACACCAGCCCACTAAGGGGCTGAGCGCCTCTCCCACCCCATCTCACATAACCAGGAGATGTGGGGGTGCCACACCTAGGGCAGCCACCCCTCCCGGGTTGGGGGGCAAGTTTCCTAGGGGGTGGGGCACCAAAACCCATTTAGGGTTTCCCCTATGGCCGCCGCCCCTCCCCTAGGGAACCCTAGGGCGCCTCCCCCTCCTCCCTTCCCCCTATATATAGTGAGGGAGAGAGAGGGCAGCCGCACCCTTCCCCTGGCGCAGCCCTCTCCCTCCTCCAACACCTCCTCCTCCGTAGTGCTTGGCGAGCCCTGCCAGAGAACCACGAGCTCCATCACCACCATGCCGTCGTGCTGTCGGAGTTCTCCCTCAACTTCTCCTCTACCCTTGCTGGATCAAGAAGAAGGAGACGTTCCCGGGCTGTATGTGTGTTGAACGCGGAGGCACCGCTGTTCGGTGCTTAGATCAGAGTCAACCGTGATCTGAATCGCTACGAGTATGGCTCCTTCATTCGCGTTCTTGTAACGCTTCTGCTTAGCGATCTTCAAAGGTATGAAGATGCTCATCCTCTCCCTCTCTTGTTGCTAGAATCTCCATAGATTGATCTTGGTGTTGCGTAGAAAATTTTGAATTTTTGTTACGTTCCCCAACAGTGGCATCATGAGCTAGGTCTATTGCGTAGATTCTATGCACGAGTAGAACACAAGTAGTTGTGGGCGATGGTTTGCACAATTTGGTTACCGTTACTTGTCCTATCTTGATTCGGCGACATTTGTGGGATGAAGCGGCCTAGACCGACCTTACACGTACGCTTACGTGAGACAGGTTCCACCGACTGACATGCACGTGTTGCATAAAGGTGGCTAGCGGGTGCCAGTCTCTCCCACTTTAGTCGGATCAGATTCGATGAAAAGGGTCCTTATGAAGGGTAAACAACAATTGGCATATCATCGTTGTGGCTTTTGCGTAGGTAAGAAACTTTCTTGCTAGAAACCCATAGCAGCCACGTAAAACATGCAACAACAATTAGAGGACGTCTAACTTGTTTTTGCAGGGTATGCTTTGTGATGTGGTATGTCCAAAAGGATGTGATGAATTATATATATGTGATGTATGAGATTGATCATGTTCTTGTAATAGGAATCACGACTTGCATGCCGATGAGTATGACAACCGGCTGGAGCCATAGGAGTTGTCTTAATTTATTGTATGACATGCGTGTCATTGAATAATGCCATGTAATTACTTTACTTTATTGCTAAATCGTTAGCCGTAGTGGTAGAAGTAATAGTTGGCGAGACAACTTCATGAAGACACGATGATGGAGATCATGGTGTCATGCCGGTGACGAAGGTGATCATGTCGTGCCTCAAGATGGAGATCAAAGGCGCAAGATGATACTGGCCATATCATGTCACTTTATGATTTGCATGTGATGTTTGTCATATTTACATCTTATTTGCTTAGAACAACGGCAGCATAAATTAGATGATCCCTCACTAAAATTTCAAGAAAATGTTCCCCCTAACTGTGCACCGCTGCGAAAGTTCGTTGTTTCGAAGCACCACGTGATGATCGGGTGTGATAGATTCTAATGTTCACATACAACGGGTGTAAGCCAGATTTACACACGCAAAACACTTAGGTTGACTTGACGAGCCTAGCATGTACAGACATGGCCTCGGAACACAAGAGACCGAAAGGTCGAACATGAGTCGTATAGTAGATACAATCAACATGGAGATGTTCACCGATGATGACTAGTCCGTCTCACGTGATGATCGGACACGGCCTAGTTGACTCGGATTATGTCTCACTTAGATGACTAGAGGGATGTCTATCTGAGTGGGAGTTCATTAGATGAACTTAATTATCATGAACATAGTCAAAAGGACTTTGCAAATTATGTCGTAGCTCGCACTTTAGTTCTATTGTTTTAGATATGTTCATAGAGAAATTTTAGTTGAAAGTTGATAGTAGAAATTATGTGGACTGGGTCCGTAAATTGAGGATTGTCCTCATTATTGCGTAGAAGGATTATGTCCTTAATGCACCGCTCGGTGTGCTGAACCTCAAACGTTGTCTATGGATGTTGCGAACATCTGACATACACGTTTTGATGACTACGTGATAGTTCAGTAATGTTAAACAGTTTAGAATTGGGGCACCAAAGACATTTTGAAACGTCGCGGAACATATGAGATGTTCCAAGAGCTGAAATTGGGATTTCAGGCTCATGCCCACGTCAAGAGGTATGAGACCTCCGACGAGTTTCTTAGCCTACAAACTAAGGGAGAAAAGCTCAATCGTTGAGCTTGTACTTGTTGGGGAACGTTGCAGAAAATAAAAAATTTCCTACGGTTTCACCAAGATCCATCTATGAGTTCATCCAAGCAACGAGTGAAAGGAGAGATGCATCTACATACCACTTTGTAGATCGCGAGCGGAAGCGTTCAAAAAGAACGAGGTTGAGGTAGTCGTTCTCGTCGTGATCCTATCACCGGAGATCCTAGCGCCGAACGGACGGCACCTCCGCGTTCAACACACGTACGGTCAGCGTGACATCTCTTCCGTCTTGATCCAGCAAGGGGGAAGGAGAGGTTGATGATGTTCCAGCAGCACGACGGCGTGGTGGTGGATGCAGCAGAACTCCGGCAGGGCTTCGCCAAGCTGCTGCGGGAGGAGGACGAGGTGTAGCAGGGGAGGGAGGCGCCAAGACACAAGGGGGCGGCTGCCCTCCCCCTTGCCCTCCTTTATATAGGCCCCCAGGGGGGGCGCCGGCCTGGGAGATGCAATCTCCCAAGGGGGCGGCGGCCAGGGGGGTGGAGTGCCCCCCAAGGCAAGTGGTGCGCCCCCGCCCCCTACCTAGGGTTTCCAACCCTAGGCGCAGGGGGGCCAAGGGGGGGCGCACCAGCCCACTAGGGTCTGGTTCCCCTCCCACTTCAGCCCACGGGGCCCTCCGGGATAGGTGGCCCCACCCGATGGACCCCCGGGACCCTTCCGGTGGTCCCGGTACAATACCGGGTGATCCCGAAACTTTCCTGATGGCCGAAACAACACTTCCTATATAGTTTTCTTTACCTCCGGACCATTACGGAACTCCTCGCGATGTCCGGGATCTCATCCGGGACTCCGAACAACATTCGGTTTGCTGCATACTCATATTCATACAACCCTAGCGTCACCGAACCTTAAGTGTGTAGACCCTACGGGTTCGGGAGACATGCAGACATGACCAAGACAGCTCTCCGGTCAATAACCAACAGCGGGATCTGGATACCCATGTTGGCTCCCACATACTCCTCGATGATCTCATCGGATGAACCACGATGTCGAGGGTTCGAGCAACCCCGTATACTATTCCCTTTGTCAGACGGTATGTTACTTGCCCGAGACTCGATCGTCGGTATCCCAATACCTCGTTCAGTCTCGTTACCGGCAAGTCACTTTACTCGTACCGTAATGCATGATCCCGTGACCAGACACTTGGTCACTTTGAGCTCATTATGATGATGCACTACCGAGTGGGCCCAGTGATACCTCTCTGTAACACGGAGTGACAAATCCCAGTCTCGATCCGTGTCAACCCAACAGACACTTTCGGAGATACCTGTAGCGCACCTTTATAGTCACCCAGTTACGTTGTGACGTTTGGTACACCCAAAGTACTCCTACGGTATCCGAGAGTTACACGATCTCATGGTCTAAGGAAAAGATACTTGACATTGGAAAAGCTCTAGCAAAACGAACTACACGATCTTGTGCTATGCTTAGGATCGGGTCTTGTCCATCACGTCATTCTCCTAATGACGTGATCCCGTTGTCAATGACATCTAATGTCCATAGTCAGGAAACCATGACTATCTGTTGACCAACGAGCTAGTCAACTAGAGGCTTACCAGGGACGTATTGTGGTCTATGTATTCACACGTGTATTACGATTTCCGGATAATACAATTATAGCATGAATAAAAGACAATTATCATGAACAAGGAAATATAATAATAATCCTTTTATTATTGCCTCTAGGGCATATTTCCAACAGTCTCCCACTTGCACTAGAGTCAATAATCTAGTTACATTGTGATGAATCGAACACCCATAGAGTTCTAGTGCTGATCATGTTTTGCTCGCGGAAGAGGTTTAGTCAACGGATCTGTGACATTCAGATCCGTATGCACTTTGCAAATTTCTATGTCTGCATCTTGAACATTTTCACGGATGGAGTTGAAACGACGCTTGATGTGCCTGGTCTTCTTGTGAAACCTGGGCTCCTTGGCAAGGGCAATAGCTCCAGTGTTGTCACAGAAGAGTTTGATCGGCCCCGGCGCATTGGGTATGACTCCTAGGTCGGTGATGAACTCCTTCACCCATATTGCTTCATGTGCTGCCTCCGAGGCTGCCATGTACTCCGCTTCACATGTAGATCCCGCCACGAAGCTCTGCTTGCAGCTGCACCAGCTTACTGCCCCACCATTCAACATATACACGTATCCGGTTTGTGACTTCGAGTCATCCAGATCTGTGTCGAAGCTAGCGTCGACGTAACCCTTTACGACGAGCTCTTCGTCACCTCCATAAACGAGAAACATGTCCTTTGTCCTTTTCAGGTACTTCAGGATATTCTTGACCGCTGTCCAGTGTTCCTTGCCGGGATTACTTTGGTACCTTCCTACCAAACTTACGGCAAGGTTTACATCAGGTCTGGTACACAGCATGGCATACATAATAGATCCTATGGCTGAGGCATAGGGGATGACACTCATCTCTTCTTTATCTTTTGCCGTGGTCGGACATTGAGCCGTGCTCAATTTCACACCTTGCAGTACAGGCAAGAACCCTTTCTTGGACTGATCCATTTTGAACTTCTTCAAAATCTTATCAAGGTATGTGCTTTGTGAAAGACCTATGAGGCGTCTCGATCTATCCCTATAGATCTTGATGCCTAATATGTAAGCAGCTTCTCCAAGGTCCTTCATTGAAAAACACTTATTCAAGTAGGCCTTAATATTGTCCAAGAATTCTATATCATTTCCCATCAAAAGTATGTCATCTACATATAATATGAGAAATGCTACAGAGCTCCCACTCACTTTCTTGTAAACGCGGACTTCTCCATAAGTCTGCATAAACCCAAACGCTTTGATCATCTCATCAAAGCGAATGTTCCAACTCCGAGATGCTTGCACCAGCCCATAAATGGATCGCTGGAGCTTGCACACTTTGTTTGCATTCTCAGGATCGACAAAACCTTCCGGCTGCATCATATACAGCTCTTCCTTAAGATAGCCGTTAAGGAATGATGTTTTGACGTCCATCTGCCATATCTCATAATCATAGTATGCGGCAATTGCTAACATGATTCGGACAGACTTAAGCTTCGCTACAGGAGAGAAAGTCTCATTGTAGTCAATCCCTTTAACTTGCCGATAACCCTTAGCGACAAGTCGAGCTTTATAGATGGTGACATTACCATCCGCGTCCGTCTTCTTCTTAAAGATCCATTTGTTTTCTATCGCTCGCCGATCATCGAGCAAGTCAGTCAAAGTCCATACTTTGTTTTCATACATGGATTCTATCTCGGATTGCATGGCTTCTAGCCATTTGTTGGAATCTGGACCCGCCATCGCTTCTTCATAGTTCGAAGGTTCACTGTTGTCTAACAACATGATTTCCAGGACAGGGTTGCCATACCACTCTGGTGTGGAACGTGTCCTTGTGGACCTACGAAGTACAGTAGCAACTTGATCAGAAGTACCTTGATCATCATCATTAATTTCCTCTCCAGTCGGTGTAGGCACCACAGAAACATTTTCCTGAGCTGCACTACTTTCCGGTTCAAGAGGTAGTACTTCATCAAGTACTACTTTCCTCCCACTTACTCCTTTCGAGAGAAACTCTTTTTCCAGAAAGGATCCGTTCTTGGCAACAAAGATCTTGCCCTCGGATATTAAGTAGAAGGTATACCCAATGGTTTCCTTAGGGTATCCTATGAAGACGCATTTTTCCGACTTGGGTTCGAGCTTTTCAGGTTGATGTTTCTTGACATAAGCATCGCATCCCCAAACTTTTAGAAACGACAACTTAGGTTTCTTCCCAAACCATAATTCATACGGTGTTGTCTCAACGGATTTAGACGGTGCCCTATTTAAAGTTAATGTAGCTGTCTCTAGAGCGTATCCCCAAAATGATAGCGGTAAATTGGTAAGAGACATCATAGATCGCACCATATCCAGTAGAGTGCGATTACGACGTTCGGACACACCGTTACACTCAGGTGTTCCAGGCGGCATGAGTTGTGAAACGATTCCACATTTTCTTAAGTGTGTACCAAATTCGTGACTTAAATATTCTCCTCCATGATCCGATCGTAAGAATTTTATCTTTTGGTCACGTTGATTCTCTACTTCATTCTGAAATTCCTTGAACTTTTCAAAGGTCTCAGACTTGTGTTTCATCAAGTAGACATACCCATATCTACTCAAGTCATCAGTGAGAGTGAGAACATAACGATATCCTCCGCGAGCCTCAACGCTCATTGGACCGCACACATCGGTATGTATGATTTCCAATAAGTTGGTTGCTCGCTCCATTGTTCCGGAGAACGGAGTCTTGGTCATTTTACCCATGAGGCATGGTTCGCACGTGTCAAATGATTCATAATCGAGAGACTCTAAAAGTCCATCAGTATGGAGCTTCTTCATGCGCTTGACACCTATGTGACCAAGGCGGCAGTGCCACAAGTATGTGGGACTATCGTTATCAACTTTACATCTTTTGGTATTCACACTATGAATATGTATAACATTATGCTGGAGATTCATTAAGAATAAACCATTGACCATCGGGGCATGACCATAAAACATATCTCTCATATAAATAGAACAACCATTATTCTCGGATTTAAATGAGTAGCCATCTCGTATCAAACGAGATCCAGATACAATGTTCATGCTCAAACTTGGCACTAAACAACAATTATTGAGGTTTAAAACTAATCCCGTAGGCAAATGTAGAGGTAGCGTGCTGACGGCGATCACATCGACCTTGGAACCATTCCCGACGCACATCGTCACCTCGTCCTTCGGCAGTCTCCACTTATTCCGCAGCTCCTGCTGTGAGTTGCAAATGTGAGCAATGGCACCGGTATCAAATACCCAGGAGTTACTACGAGTACTGGTAAGGTACACATCAATTACATGTATATCAAATATACCTTTAGTGTTTCCGGCCTTCTTGTCCGCTAAGTATTTGGGGCAGTTCCGCTTCCAGTGACCCTTCCCTTTGCAATAAAAGCACTCAGTCTCAGGCTTGGGTCCATTCTTTGACTTCTTCCCGGCAACTGGCTTACCGGGCGCGGCAACATCTTTGTCGTCCTTCTTGAAGTTCTTCTTACCCTTGCCCTTCTTGAACTTAGTGGTCTTATTGACCATCAACACTTGATGTTCTTTCTTGATTTCAACCTCTGCTGACTTCAGCATTGAAAATACCTCAGGAATGGTCTTCACCATCCCCTGCATATTGTAGTTCAGCACAAAGCTCTTGTAGCTTGGTGGGAGCGACTGAAGGATTCTGTCAATGACCGCCTCGTCCGGGAGGTTGATCTCCAGCTGGGACAGGCGGTTGTGCAACCCAGACATTTTCAGTATGTGCTCACTGACAGAACTGTTTTCCTCCATCTTACAACTATAGAACTTGTCAGAGACTTCATATCTCTCGACCCGGGCATGAGCTTGGAAAACCATTTTCAGCTCCTCAAACATCTCATATGCTCCGTGCTTCTAAAAACGCTTTTGGAGCCCCGGTTCTAAGCTGTAAAGCATGCCGCACTGAACGAGGGAGTAATCATCAGCACGTGATTGCCAAGTGTTCATAACGTCTTGGTTCTCTGGGATGGGTGCTTCACCTAGCGGTGCATCTAGGACATAATCTTTCTTGGCTGCTATGAGGATGATCCTCAGGTTCCGGACCCAGTCCGAATAGTTGCTGCCATCATCTTTCAGCTTGGTTTTCTCTAGGAACGCGTTGAAGTTCATGTTGACATGAGCGTTGGCCATTTGATCTACAAGACATATTTTGCAAAAGTTTTAGACTAAGTTCATGATAATTAAGTTCATCTAATCAAATTATTTGATGAACTCCCACTCAGGTTAGACATCCCTCTAGTCATCTAAGTGTTACACGATCCGAGTCGACTAGGTCGTGTCGGATCATCACGTGAGACAGACTAGTCATCATCGGTGAACATCTCCATGTTGATCGTATCTTCCATACGACTCATGTTCGACCTTTCGGTCTCTGTGTTCCGAGGCCATGTGTAAACCCTAAGTGTTCTGCATGTGTAAATCTGTCTTACACCCGTTGTATGTGAACGTAAGGATCTATCACACCCAATCATCACGTGGTGCTTTGAAACGACGAACTTTAGCAACGGTGCACAGTTAGGGGGAACACTTTCTTGAAATTATTATAAGGGATCATCTTATTTACTATCGCCGTTCTAAGTAAACAAGATGCATAAAACATAATAAACATCACATGCAATTATATAGTAGTGACATGATATGGCCAATATCATATAGCTCCTTCGATCTCCATCTTCGGGGCTCCATGATCATCTTCGTCACCGGCATGACACCATGATCTCCATCATTGTGTCTTCATGAAGTTGTCACGCCAACGACTACTTCTACTTCTATGGCTAATGCGTTTAGCAATAAAGTAAAGTAATTTACATGGCGTTCTTCAATGACACGCAGGTCATACAAAAATAAAGACAACTCCTATGGCTCCTGCCGGTTGTCATACTCATCGACATGCAAGTCGTGATTCCTATTACAAGAACATGATCTCATACATCACAATATATCATTCATCATTCATCACAACTTCTGGCCATATCACATCACATGACAATTGCTGCAAAAACAAGTTAGACGTCCTCTAATTGTTGTTGCATCTTTTACGTGGCTGCAATTGGGTTCTAGCAAGAACGTTTTCTTACCTACGAATAACCACAACGTGATTTTGTCAACTTCTATTTACCCTTCATAAGGACCCTTTTCATCTAATCCGCTCCAACTAAAGTAGGAGAGACAGACACCCGCTAGCCACCTTATGCAACTAGTGCATGTCAGTCGGTGGAACCTGTCTCACGTAAGCGTACGTGTAAGGTCGGTCCGGGCCGCTTCATCCCACAATACCGCTGAAGCAAGAAAAGACTAGTAGCAGCAAGCAAGTTGACAAGATCTACGCCCACAACAAAATTGTGTTCTACTCGTGCAATAGAGAACTACGCATAGACCTAGCTCATGATGCCACTGTTGGGGAACGTTGCAGAAAATAAAACTTTTCCTATGGTTTCACCAAGATCCATCTATGAGTTCATCCAAGCAATGAGTGAAAGGAGATATGCATCTACATACCACTTTGTAGATCGCGAGCGGAAGCGTTCAAAAAGAACGAGGTTGAGGTAGTCGTTCTCGTCGTGATCCTATCACCGGAGATCCTAGCGCCGAACGGACGGCACCTCCGCGTTCAACACACGTACGGTCAGCGTGATGTCTCCTCCGTCTTGATCCAGCAAGGGGGAAGGAGAGGTTGATGATGATCCAGCAGCACGACAGCGTGGTGGTGGATGCAGCAGAACTCCGCAGGGCTTCGCCAAGCTGCTGCGGGAGGAGGACGAGGTGTAGAAGGGGAGGGAGGCGCCAAGACACAAGGGTGCGGCTGCCCTCCCCCTTGCCCTCCTTTACATAGGCCCCCAGGGGGGGCGCCGGCCCTGGGAGATGCAATCTCCCAAGGGGGCGGCGGCCAGGGGGGGTGGAGTGCCCCCCAAGGCAAGTGGTGCGTCCCCCCCACCTAGGGTTTCCAACCCTAGGCACAGGGGGGCCCAAGGGGGGGCGCACCAGCCCACTAGGGGCAGGTTCCCCTCCCACTTCAGCCCATGGGGCCCTCCGGGATAGGTGTCCCCACCCGGTGGACCCCCGGGACCCTTCCGGTGGTCCCGGTACAATACCGGGTGACCCCGAAACTTTCCCGATGGCCGAAACAGCACTTCCTATATAGTTTTCTTTACCTCCGGACCATTCCGGAACTCCTCGTGACGTTCGGGATCTCATCCGGGACTCCGAACAACATTAGGTTTGCTGCATACTCATATTCATACAACCCTAGCGTCACCGAACCTAAAGTGTGTAGACCCTACGGGTTCGGGAGACATGCAGACATGACCGAGACAGCTCTCCGATTAATAACCAACAGCGGGATCTGGATACCCATGTTGGCTCCCACATACTCCTCGATGATCTCATCGGATGAACCACGATATCGAGGGTTCGAGCAACCCCGTATACTATTCCCTTTGTCAGACGGTATGTTACTTGCCCGAGACTCGATTGTCGGTATCCCAATACCTCGTTCAGTCTCGTTACCGGCAAGTCACTTTACTCGTACCGTAATGCATGACCCCGTGACCAGACACTTGGTCACTTTGAGCTCATTATGATGATGCACTACCGAGTGGGCCCAGTGATACCTCTTCGTAACACGGAGTGACAAATCCCAGTCTCGATCCGTGTCAACCCAACAGACACTTTCGGAGATACCAGTAGTGCACCTTTATAGTCACCCAGTTACGTTGTGACGTTTGGTACACCCAAAGCACTCCTACGGTATCCGGGAGTTACACGATCTCATGGTCTAAGGAAAAGATACTTGACATTGGAAAAGCTCTAGCAAAACGAACTACACGATCTTGTGCTATGCTTAGGATTGGGTCTTGTCCATCACGTCATTCTCCTAATGACGTGATCCCGTTGTCAATGACATCTAATGTCCATAGTCAGGAAACCATGACTATCTGTTGACCAATGAGCTAGTCAACTAGAGGCTTACCAGGGACGTATTGTGGTCTATGTATTCACACGTGTATTACGATTTCCGGATAATACAATTATAGCATGAATAAAAGACAATTATCATGAACAAGGAAATATAATAATAATCCTTTTATTATTGCCTCTAGGGCATATTTCCAACAGTACTCAGATTGTCTGGGTACGACAATCACTTGAATCGAGTGGGAGTTAATCTTCCAAATGAGATAGTGATGTTTCTCTAAAGTCATTGCCACCAAGCTACTAGAGCTTCATGATGAACTATAACATATCAGGGATAGATATGATGATCCTTGAAATATTCGCGATGTTTGACACCGTAAAAGTAGAAATCAAGAAGGAGCATCAATTGTTGATGGTTAGTGAAACCACTAGTTTCAAGAAGGGCAAGGGCAAGAAGGGATACTTCATGAAACGGCAAATCAGCTGCTGCTCTAGTGAAGAAACCCAAGGTTGAACCCAAACCCGAGACTAAGTGCTTCTGTAATAAGGGGAACGGTCACTGGAGCAGAATTACCCTAGATACTTGGTAGATAAGAAGGCAGGCAAGGTCGACAGAAGTATATTGGATATACATTATATTAATGTGTACTCTACTAGTAATCCTAGTAGCACCATGGTGATAGATACTGGTTCGGTTGCTAAGTGTTAGTAACTCGAAATAAAAGGCTACGGAATAAACGGAGACTAGCTAAAGGCGAGGTGACGATATGTGTTGGAAGTATTTCCAAGGTTGATGTGATCAAACATCGCACGCTCCCTCTACCATCGGGATCGGTGTTAAACCTAAATAATTGTTATTTGGTGTTTGCGTTGAGCATAGACATGATTGGATTATGTCTATCGCAATATGGTTATTCAGTTAAGGAGAATAATGGTTACTCTGTTTATTTGAATAATACCTTCAATGGTCTTGCACCTAAAATGAATGATTTATTGAATCTCGATCATAGTGATACACATGTTCATGCCAAAAGATATAAGATAGTAATGATAGTACCACCTACTTGTGGCACTGCCATGTAAGTCATATTGGTATAAAACGCATGAAGAAGCTCCATGTTGATGGATCTTTGGACTCACTAGTTTTTGAAAAGTTTGATACATGCGAACCATGTCTATTGGTATGTACGCATGAAGAAACTCCATGCAGATGGATCGTTTGGACTCACTTGATTTTGAATCACTTGAGACATGCAAATCATACCACATGGGCAAGATGACTGAAAAGCCTCATTTTTCAGTAAGATGGAACAAGAAAGCAACTTGTTGGAAGTAACACATTTTGATGTGTGTAGTCCAATGAGTGCTGATGCATGCAGTGGATATCGTTATGTTCTCACTTCACATATGATTTGAGTAGATGTTGAGTATATTTACTTGATGAAACACAAGTCTGAATTATTGAGAGGTTCAAGTAATTTCAGAGTGAAGTTGAAGATCTTCGTGACAAGAGGATAAAATGTCTATGATATGATCATAGAGATGAATATCTGAGTTGCGAGTTTGGTACACAATTGAGACATTGTGGAAATTGTTTCACAACTAACACCGCCTGGAACACCATAGTGTGATGGTGTGTCCGAACATCATAGATGCACCCTATTGGATATGGGGCATACCATGATGTCTCTTATCGAATTACCACTATCGTTCATGGGTTAGGCATTAGAGACAACCACATTCACTTTAAATAGGGCACCACATAATTCCGTTGAGATGACACCGTATGAACTATGGTTTAGAGAAACCTAAGCTGTGGTTTCTTGAAAGTTTGGGGCTGCGACGCTTATGTGAAAAAGTTTCATCCTGATAAGCTCGAACCCAAAGAGGATAAATACATCTTCATAGGACACCCAAAACAGTTGGGTATACCTCCTATTTCAGATCCAGAAGCAAAAGTGATTGTTTCTAGAAACGGGTCCTTTCTCGAGGAAAGGTTTCTCTTGAAAGAATTTAGTGGGAGGATGGTGGAGACTTGATGAGGTTGTTGAACCATCACTTCAACTAGTGTGTGGTAGGGCACAGGAAGTTGTTCCTGTGGCACCTACACCAATTGAAGTAGAAGCTTATGATAGTGATCATGAAACTTCGGATCAAGTCACTACCAAACCTCGTAGGTCGACAAGGATGCGTATTGCTTCAGAGTGGTACGTAATCCTGTCTTGGAGGTCATGTTGCTAGACAACAATGAACCTACGAGCTATGGAGAAGCGATGGTGGGCCCGGATTCCGATGAATGGCTCGAGGCCATAAAATCCGAGAGAGGATCTATGTATGAAAACAAAGTGTAGACTTTGGCAGAACTACCCGATGGTCGTAAGGCTGTTGAGTATAGATGGATTTTAGAAGGAAGACGGACAATGATGGTAAGTGTCACCATTAAGAAAGCTCGACTTGTCGTTAAGATGTTTTCCGACAAGTTCAAGGAGTTGACTGCGATGAGACTTTCTCACTCATAGCGATGCTAAAGAGTCTGTTGGAATTATATTAGCAGTTACTGCATGATTTATGAAATCTTGCAGATAGGATGTCAAAACATTGTTTCCTCGATGATATTCTTGAGGAAAGGTTGTATGTGATACAACCAAAAGGTTTTGTCAATCCTAAAAGATGCTAACAAGTATGCAAAGCTCCAGCAATCCTTCTAAGGACTGGAGTAAGCATCTTGGAGTTGGAATATATGCTTTGATGAGATAATCAAAGATTTTGGGTTTATACAAGGTTTATGAGAAACTTGTATTTCCAAAGAAGTGAGTGGGAGCACTATAGAATTTCTGATGAGTATATGTTATTAACATATTGTTGATCAGAAATGATGTAGAATTTCTGGACAACATATAGGGTTATTTGAAAAGTGTTTTTCAATGGAAAACCTGGATTAAGCTACTTGAACATTGAGCATCAAGATCTATAAGGATAGATCAAAAACGCTTAATAGTACTTTCAAATAAATACATACCGTGACAAGATTTTGAAGGAGTTCAAAATAGATCGGCAAAGAAAGAGTTCTTGGCTGTGTTATAAGGTGTGAATATTGAGTAAGACACAAGACATGACCACGGCAGAAGAGAGAGAAAGGATGAAGGTCGTCCCCTATGCTTCAGACGTAGGCTCTATAGTATGCTATACTGTGTACCGCACCTGAAGTGTGCCTTGCCATGAGTCAGCCAAGGGGTACAAGAGTGATCCGGGAATAGATCACAGGACAGTGGTCAAACTTATCCTTAGTAACTAGTGGACTAAGGAATTTTCTCGGTTATGGAGGTGGTAAAAGAGTTCATCGTAAAGGTACGCCAATGCAAACTTTGACACTAATCTGGATTATTCTGAGTAGTAATCCGGATTCGTATAGTAGAACAGTTATTTGGAATAGCTCCAAATAGAGCGTGGTAGCTGCATCTAGGAGATGACATAGAGATTTGCAAAGCACACACGGATCTGAAAGGTTCAGATCCGTTGACTAATAACCTCTCTCACAAGCGAGATATGATCAAACCCCATGGGTGTCGATTCATTACAATCACATAGTGATGTGAACTAGATTATTGACTCTAGTGCAAGTGGGAGACTGTTGGAAATATGCCCTAGAGGCAATAATAAAATGGTTATTATTGTATTTCCTTGTTCATGATAATTGTCTATTATTCATGCTATAATTGTATTGACCGGAAACTGCAATACATGTGTGAATACATAGACCAGAACATGTCCCTAGTGAGCCTCTAGTTGACTAGCTTGTTGATCAACAGATGGTCATGGTTTCCTGACCATGGACATTGGATGTCATTGATAACGGGATCACATCATTAGGAGAATGATGTGATGGACAAGACCCAATCCTAAGCATAGCACAAGGTCGTGTAGTTCGTTTGCTAAAAGCTTTTCTAATGTCAAGTATCATTTCCTTAGACCATGAGATTGTGAAACTCCCGGATACCGTAGGAATGCTTTGGGTGTGCCAAACGTCACAACACAACTGGGTGGCTATAAAGGTGCACTACGGGTATCTCTGAAAGTGTCTGTTGGGTTGGCATGAATCGAGACTGGGATTTGTCACTCCGTGAGACGGAGAGGTATCTCTGGGCCCACTCGGTAATGCATCATCATAATGAGCTCAATGTGACTAAGTAGTTAGTCACGGGATCATGCATTACGGAACGAGTAGAGTGACTTGCCGGTAACGAGATTGAACGAGGTATTGGGATACTGACGATCGAATCTCGGGCAAGTAACATACCGATTGACAAAGGGAATTGCATACGGGATTGCTTGAATCCTTGACATCGTGGTTCATCCGATGAGATCATCGTGGAACATGTGGGAGACAACATGGGTATCCAGATCCCGCTATTGGTTATTGACCGGAGAACGTCTCGGTCATGTCTGCATGGTTCCCAAACCCGTAGGGTCTACACACTTAAGGTTCGGTGATGCTAGAGTTGTTATGGGGAATAGTATGTGGTTACCGAAGGTGTATGTGGTTACCGAAGGTTGTTCGGAGTCCCAGATGAGATCCCGGACATGACGAGGAGCTCCGGAATGGTCCGAAGGTGAAGATCGGTATATTGTACGAAGGGTATTGAAGTCTGAAATTGTTCTGGGGGTACCAGGTGATGACTAGCGTGTCCGAAAGGGGTTTCGGAGGCCCGGCAAGCGTTGGGGGGCCTTATGGGCCAAGGGGAGAGGGCACATCAGCCCACTAAGGGGCTGAGCGCCCCTCCCACCCCATCTCAGGTAACCAGGAGATGTGGGGGCGCCACCCCTAGGGCAGCCGCCCCTCCCGGCTTGGGGGCAAGTTTCCTAGGGGGTGGGGGCGCCAAAACCCATCTAGGGTTTCCCCTATGGCCGATGCCCCTCCCTAGGGAACCCTAAGGCGCCTCCCCCTCCTCCCTTCCCCATTATATAGTGAGGGAGAGAGAGGGCAGCCGCACCCTTCCCCTGGCGCAGCCCTCTCCCTCCTCCAACACCTCCTCCTCCTCCGTAGTGCTTGGCGAAGCCTTGCCGGAGAACCATGAGCTCCATCACCACCATGTCGTCATGTTGTCGGAGTTCTCCCTCAACTTCTCCTCTATCCTTGCTGGACCAAGAAGGAGGAGACGTCCCCGGGCTGTACGTATGTTGAACGCGGAGTCACTCCTGTTCGGTGCTTAGATCGGAGTCAACCGCGATCTGAATCGCTACGAGTATGACTCCTTCATCCTCGTTCTTGTAACGCTTCCGCTTAGCGATCTTCAAAGGTATCAAGATGCTCATCCTCTCCCTCTCTTGTTGCTAGAATCTCCATAGATTGATCTTGGTGTTGCGTAGAAAATTTTGAATTTCTGCTACGTTCTCCAACAAATATATGGAGTTGGAGTTGAGGTCGGTGGACGTCCAGGGGGCCCACGAGGCATGGGGGCGCGCCCAGGGGGAGGGGACGCACCCCCACCCTCGTGGACAGGGTGTGGGCCCCCTGACGCTAATTCTTTCGCCAGTATTTTTTATTTATTCTAAAAAGTTGCTCCATGGATTTTCAGGTCATTCCGAGAAATTTTATTTCTGCACAAAAATAAGAGTGAAGTGCACTATAGGTCCTTAAACTATTTCAGGGGTGTCACATAGGTACTCGAACTATGAAAATCGTCATTTAGATCCTCGAAGTACAGTAAGTGTGTCATCCAGGTCCAAAATCTCACTAACCCCCTCTAAATGGCCAGCTGGCATGGTGAACAGTGCGAAAAATAAAAAATATGAACAAAAAAAATCTGAAAATCTTTGGCATCAAAGATATCCCTGGTGCGTGAATAGTAAAAATGTTCATTAATTCAAAAAAATGTTCGCGAATATGGGAAAAATATTCGCGACTTAAAAAGGTTCACAAACAATAAATTTGAAAATATGTTCGCGAACCACAAATATTATTCGTGGGTATGGAAAAAATGTTCGCGAACCACAAAAATTCCTGACTTTAAAAAATGTTAGTGAACTTTTTATTAAAGTCGCAAATATTTTTTCCGAATTCATCGTTCGCGAACATTTTATTAAAGTCGCGAATATTTTTTCCAAATTCATCGTTCGTGAACATTTTTTTAAAGTCATGAATATTTTTTCCAAATTCATCGTTCGCAAACTTTTTTTAAACTCGCGAATATTTTTCCCAAATTCATCGTTCGTGAACATTTTTTTAAAGTCGTGAATATTTTTTCCAAATTCATCGTTCGCGAACTTTTTTTAAATTCACGAATATTTTTTTGAAGTCGCGAATATTTTTTTCCAAATTCATCGTTTGCGAACATTTTATTAAAGTCACAAATATTTTTCCAAATTCATCGTTCGCGAACTTTTTTTGAATTAATGACATTTTTACTGTTCACGCGCCAGGGTCTCTTCGATGACAGAGGATCTCAGTTTTTTGATATTTTTTTATATTTATTCTTTCTCGTGTACTGTTCATCACGCATAGGAATTCAGGACGGTTTGCCGCGTACTGTTACGGTTACTGTTTATGTGCCAGCTGGCCCGTTAGAGCCTGTCAGGGAGATTTTGGACCTGAATGACACACTTACTGCACTTTGAGGACCTAGATGACGATTTTCATAGTTCGAGGACCTACGTGACATCCCTGGAATAGTTCAAGGACCTACAGTGCACTTCACTCCAAAAATAACACCATGGCAGTTCTGCTGAAAACAGCGTCAGTCCGGGTTAGTTCCATTCAAATCATGCAAGTTAGAGTCTAAAACAAGGGCAAAAGTATTTGGAAAAGTAGATACGACGGAGACGTATCAGTGAGATGTCTCGGTCATGACTACATGATTCTCGAACCGTCCTCCCTCCTCCTCTGGCATCCCTCCTTGATCTCCCTCCTCCAGCCGCCATCCTCCCTCCTCCGGCTGCCATCCTCCCTCCTCCTCTCGCCTTTCTCCTCCCTCCTCCCCAGGGCCGGTCCTGAGATTTTTGGGGCCCGGAGCCAAACTAAATCTTGGGGCCCCTTAATAAAAATGCCATAACATATGTAATCCCTGCATTTATGGTTATGGCGGGTGGGTGCCTCATAGATTGACCTTGGCGTGCGGTGTTGGGAACGTAGCATGCAATTTCAAAATTTCCTACGCTCATGCAAGATCTATCTAGGAGATGCATAGCAACAAGAGGGGGAGAGTGTGTCTACGTACCCTTGTAGACCGTAAGTGCAAGCGTTTGACAACGCAGTTGATGTAGTCGAACTTCTTCTAGCTCCGACCGATCAAGTACCGAACGTATGGCACATCCGAGTTATGCACACATTTAGCTCGATGTCGTCCCTCGCCTTCTTGATCCAGCAAGATGTCGAGGAAGTAAATGAGTTCCGTTAGCACGACGACGTGGTGACAGTGATGGTGAAGTGATCCGCGTAGGGCTTCGCCTAAGCACCACGAGAGTATGACCGGGGTGTAAACTGTGGAGGGGGGCGCCGCACACGGCTAACAATTGATGTTGTGTGTTCTAGGCGCCCCATTCCCACATATATATAGGTTGGAGGGGAGGGAAGGCAGCCAGGGGGCGCCCCAAGTAGGTCGAATCCTACTATGGGTCTTTCCCAGTTCGGCCTCCCCCCTTCCATAATTACTGGAGAAGAAAAGGGAAGGGGGGAGAGAGAAGGAAGGGGGGCGAACCCCCTCTTCTCCTTCTCCTATTCGGCCTCCTTCCATAGGGGGGGTGTGCCTCCCCTTGTGGGCTGGTGTGCTCCCCTCTCATGGCCCATATGGCCCATATCTTCTCCCCGGGGGTTCCGGTAACCCCTCTAATACTCCGATATGTACCTGGTACCCTCCAGAACACTTCCGGTGTCCGAATACTATCGTACTAGATATCAATCTTTAACTCTCAACCATTTCGAGACTCCTTGTCATGTCCGTGATCTCATCCGGTATTCCGAACAACATTTGGTCACCAAATCACATAACTCATATAATACAATATCGTCATCGAACGTTAAGCGTGCGGACCCTACGGGTTCGAGAACTATGTAGACATGACCGAGACACCTCTCCGGTCAATAACCAATAGCGGAACCTGGACGCTTATATTGGCTCCCACATATTCTACGAAGACCTTTATCGGTCGAACCGTTATGACAACATACGTTATTCTCTTTGTCATCGGTATGTTACTTGCCCGAGATTCGATCATGGGTATCTCCACACCTAGTTCAATTTCGTACCGGCAAGTCTCTTTACTCGTTCCGTAATATATCATCCTGCAAATAACTCATTAGTCACTTTGCTTGCAAGGCTTCTTATGATGTGTATTACCGAGAGGGCCTAGAGACACCTCTCCGATACTCGGAGTGACAAATGCTAATCTTGATCTATACCAACCCAACAAACACCTTCGAAGATACCTATAGAGCATCTTTATAATCACCCAGTTACGTTGTGACGTTTGATAGCACACAAGGCATTCCTTCGGTATCCGGAAGTTGCATAATCTCATAGTCGAAGGAATATGTATTTGACATGAAGAAAGCAATGGCAATAAAACTGAATGATCATAATGCTAAGCTAACGAATGGGTCGTGTCCATCACATCATTCTCCTAATGATGTGACCCCGTTTATCAAATGACAACACATGTCTATGGTTAGGAAACTTAACCATCTTTGATCAACGAGCTAGTCTAGTAGAGGCTTCGTAGGGACACGCTATTTTGTCTATGTATCCACACATGTATCAAGTTTCCAGTTAATACAATTCTACATGAATAGTAAACATTTCTCATGAAATAAGGAAATATAAAATAACAACTTTATTATTGCCTCTAGGGCATATTTTTCCTTCAGTCTCCCACTTGCACTAGAGTCAATAATCAAGATTACATTGTAATGATTCTAACACCCATGGAGTCTTGGTGTTGATCATGTTTTGCTCGTGGAAGAGGTTTTTAGTCAATGGGTCTGCTATATACAGATCCGTGTGTATTTTGCAAATCTCTATGTCTCCCTCCTTAACTTAATCATGGATGGAGTTGAAGGTCTCTTGATGTGTTTGGTTCTTTTATGAAATCTGGATTCCTTTGCTAAGGTAATTGCTCTAGTATTGTCACAAAAGGTTTTCATTGGACCTGATACACTAGGTATTACACCTATATCAGATATGAAGTCCTTCATGCAGACTCCTTCATTTGTTGCTTCTGAAGCAGCTATGTACTCCGCTTCACACGTAGATCCCGCCACCATGCTTTTCTTGGAACTGCACCAACTGACAGCTCCACCATTCAAAATAAATATGTATCCGGTTTGTGAATTAGAGTCATCCGGATCAGTGTCAAAACTAGCATCGACGTAACCATTTACGATGAGCTCTTTGTCACCTCCATAAATGAGAAACATATCCTTGGTCCTTTTCAGGTACTTCAGGATGATGTTCTTGACCGCTGTCCAGTGATCCACTCTTGGATTACTTTGCTACCTTCCTGCCAGACTTATGGCAAGGCACACATCAGGTCTGGTACACAGCATAGCATACATGATAGAACCTGTGGCTGAGGCATAGGGAATGACTTTCATTTTCTCACTATCTTCTGCAGTGGTCGGGCATTGAGTCTGACTCAATTTCACACCTTGCAACACAGGCAAGAACCCTTTCTTTGGCTGATCCATTTTGAACTTCTTCAAAACTTTGTCAAGGTATGTGCTTTGTGAAAGTCCTATTAAGCGTATTGATCTATCTCTATAGATCTTGATGCCCAATATATAAGCAGCTTCACTGAGGTCTTTCATTGAAAAACTTTTATTCAAGTATCCTTTTATGCTATCCAGAAATTCTACATCATTTCCAATCAACAATATGTCATCCACATATAATATTAGAAATGCTACACTACTCCCACTCACTTTCTTGTAAATACAGGCTTCTCCGAAAGTCTATAGAAAACCATATTCTTTGATGACCTCATCAAAGCGTATATTACAACTCCGAGATGCTTGCACCAGTCCATAGATGGATCGCTGGAGCTTGCACACTTTGTTAGCACCTTTAGGATCGACAAAACCTTCTGGTTGCATCATATACAACTCTTCTTTAAGAAATCCATTAAGGAATGCAGTTTTGACGTCCATTTGCCAGATTTCATAATCATGAAATGCGGCAATTGCTACCATGATTCAGACTTAAGCATCACTACGGGTGAGAAAGGCTCAACGTAGTCAACTCCTTGAACTTGTCGAAAACCTTTTGCAACAAGTTGAGCTTTGTAGACAGTAACATTACCATCAGCGTCAGTCTTCTTCTTGAAGATCCATTTATTCTCTATGGCTCGCCGATCATCGGGCAAATCCACCAAAGTACACACTTTGTTCTCATACATGGATCCTATCTCAGATTTCATGACCTCAAGCCATTTATCGGGATTTGGGCTCATCATAGCTTCTTCATAGTCCGTAGGTTCGCCATGGTCTAGTAACATGACTTCTAGAACAGGATTACCGTACCACTCTGGTGTCGATCGTGTTCTGGTTGACCTACGAGGTTCGGTAGTAACTTGATCTGAAGTTTCATGATCATCATCATTAGCTTCCTCTCTAGTTGTTGTAGGCATCATGGGAACGGATTTCTCTGATGAGCTACTTTCCAAATTAAGAGAAGGTACAATTACCTCATCAAGTTCTACTTTCCTCCCACTCACTTCTTTCGAGAGAAACTCCTTCTCTAGAAAGGTTTCATTCTTGGCAACAAAGATCTTGCCTTCGTACTTGTGGTAGAAGGTGTACCCAATTGTCCTTAGGGTATTGTATGAAGACGCACTTCTCCGGGTTCAAGCTTATTAGGATGAAGCCTTTTGACATAAGTGTCGCAACCCCAATCTTTAAGAAACGACAGCTTAGGTTTATTGCCAAACCACAGTTCATATGGTGTCGTCTCAACGGATTTATATGGTGCCCTATTTAACGTGAATGCAGTTGTCTCTAATGCATAACCCCAAAACGATAGTGGTAAATCGGTAAGAGACATCATAGATCGCACCATATCTAATAAAGTACGGTTACGACGTTCGGACACACCATTATGCTGTGGTGTTCCAAGTGGCGTGAGTTGTGAAACTATTCCACATTGTTTTGAATGAAGGCCAAACTCGTAACTCAAATATTCGCCTCCGCGATCAGGTCGTAGAAACTTTATTTTCTTGTTACGATGATTCTCCACTTCTTTCTAAAATTCTTTGAACTTTTCAAATGTTTCAGACTTGTGTTTCATTAAGTAGATATACTCATATCTGCTCAAATCATCTGTGAAGGTTAGGAAATAATGATACCCGCCGTGTGCCTCAACACTCATCGGACTGCATACATTGGTACGTATTATTTCCAATAAGTCATTGGCTCGCTCCACTGTTCTGGAGAACGGAGTTTTATTCATCTTGCCCATGAGGCATGGTTCGCAAGTATCAGATGATTCATAATCAAGTGATTCCAAAAGTCCATCTGCATGGAGTTTTTTCATGCGCTTTACACCAATATGACCTAAACGGCAGTGCCGCAAATATGTTGCACTATCATTATCAACTTTGCATCTTTTGGCATCAATATTATAAATATGTGTATCACCACAATCGAGATTCCATAGAAACAGACCACTCTTCAAGGGTGCATGACCATAAAAGATATTACTCATATAAATAGAACAACCATTATTCTCTGATTTAAATGAATAACCGTCTCGCATTAAACAAGATCCAGATATAATGTTCATGCTCAACGCTGGCACCAAATAACAATTATTCAGGTCTAAAACTAATCTCTATGGTAGATGTAGAGGTAGCGTGCCGACGGTGATTACATTGACCTTGGAACCATTCCCAACGCGCATCGTCACCTCGTCCTTAGCTAATCTTCATTTAATCCATAGCTTCTGTTTCGAGTTAAAAATATGAGCAACCGAACCAGTATCAAATACCCAAGTGCTACTACGAGCATTAGTAAGGTACACATCAATAACATGTATATCAAATATACCTTTGTTCACTTTGCCATCCTTCTTATCCGCCAAATACTTTGGGGCAGTTCCGCTTCCAGTGACTAGTTCCTTTGCAATAGAAGCACTCAGTTTCAGGCTTAGGTCCAGCTTTGGGCTTCTTCCAGGGAGTGGCAACTTGCTTGCCATTCTTCCTGAAGTTCCCTTTCTTTCCCTTACCCTTTTTCTTGAAACTAGTGGTCCTGTTAACCATCAACACTTGATGCTCCTTCTTGATTCCTACCTCCGCAGCTTTGAGCATTGCGAAGAACTCAGGAATTGTTTTCTCCATCCCTTGCATATTATTGTTCATCACGAAGCCTTTGTAGCTTGGTGGCAGTGATTGGAGAACTCTGTCAATAACACTATCATCTGGAAGATTAACTCCCAGCTGAGTCAAGTGATTATGATATCCAGACATTCTGAGTATGTGTACACTGGCAGAACTATTTTCCTCCATCTTGCAGCTATAGAACTTGTTGGAGACTTCATATCTCTCAACTCGGGCATTTGCTTGAAATATTAACTTCAACTCTTGGAACATCTCATATGCTCCATGACGTTCAAAACATCTTTGAAGTCCCGATTCTAAGCCGTAAAGCATGGCACACTGAACTATTGAGTAGTCATCAGATCGAGCTTGCTAGATGTTCAAAACATCAGCATCTGCTCCTGCAGCAGGCCTTTCACCTAGCGGTGCATCAAGGACATAATTCTTCTGTGCAGCAATGAGGATAATCCTCAAGTTACGTACCCAGTCCGTGTAGTTGCTACCATCATCTTTCAACTTAGCTTTCTCTAGGAACGCATTAAAATTCAGGGGAATTGTAGCATGGGCCATCGATCTACAACATACATATGCAAATACTATCAGGACTAAGTTCATGATAAATTAAGTTCAATTAATCAAATTACTTAAGAACTCCCACTTAGACAGACATCCATCAAGTCATCTAAATGATACGTGATCCAGATCAACTAAACCATGTTCGATCATCACATGAGATGGAGTAGTCATCAATGGTGAACATCTCTATGTTGATCACATCTACTATATGATTCACGTTTGACCTTCCGGTCTCCAGTGTTCCGAGGCCATGTCTGTACATGTAGGCTCGTCAAGTTTAACCCAAATATTCCGCATGTGCAAAACTGTCTTGCACCTGTTGTATGTGAACGTAGAGCCTATCACACCAGATCATCATGTGGTGTCTCAGCACAATGAACTGTCCCAACGGTGCATACTAAGGGAGAACACTTATATCTTGAAATTTTAGTTAAGGGATAATCTTATAATGCTACCGCCGTACTAAGCAAAATAAGATGCATAAAAGATAAACATCGCATGCAATCAAAATATGTGACATGATATGGCCATCATATCTTGTGCTTTTGGTCTCCATCTCCAAAGCATCGTCATGATCTCCATTGTCACCGGCTCGACACCTTGATCTCCATCGTTGTGTCGTGGTCGTCTCACCAACTATTGCTTCTACAACTATCGCTACTACATAATGATAAAGTAAAGCAATTGCATGGCGTTTGCATTTCATACAATAAAGAGACAACCATAAGGCTCCTGCCGGTTGCCGATAACTTCTACAAAACATGATCATCTCATACAATAACGTATATCACATCATGTCTTGACCATATCACATCACAACATGCCCTGCAAAAACAAGTTAGACGTCCTCTACTTTGTTGTTGCAAGTTTTTTACGTGGCTGCTATGGGCTTCTAGCAAGAACCGTTCTTACCTACGGCACAAAAACCACAATGGTGATTTATCAAGTTTGTTGTTTTAACCTTCAACAAGACCCGGCCACAGTCAAATTCGACTCAACTAAAGTAGGGGAAACAGACACCCGCCAGCAACCTTTATGCAAAACTAGTTGCACGTCTGTCGGTGGAACCGGGTCTCATGAACGTGGTCACGTAAGGTTGGTTCGGGCCGCTTCATCCAACAATACCGCCGAATCAAAATAAGACATTGGTGGTAAGAAGTATGACGATCACCGCCCACAACTCTTTGTGTTCTACTTGTGCATATCATCTACGCATAGACCTGGTTCGTAGACCGTAAGCGGAAGTGTTTGACAACGCGGTTGATGTAGTCGAACTTCTTCTAGCTCTGACCGATCAAGTACCAAACGTACGGCACCTCCGAGTTCTGCACACGTTCAGCTCTATGACGTCCCTCGCCTTCTTGATCCAGCAATATGTCGAGGAAGTAGATGAGTTCCATCAGCACGACGGTGTGCTGACGGTGAAGATGAAGTGATCCGCGCAGGGCTTCACCTAAGCACCGCGAGAATATGACCGGGGGTGTAAACTGTGGAGGGGGGCGCCGCACACGGCTAACAATTGATGTTGTGTGTTCTAGGCCCCACACACACACACACACACATATATATATATATATATATATGTTGGAGGGGAGGAGAGGCAGCCAGGGGGTTCCCCAAGTAGGCCGAATCCTACTTGGGGTCTTCCCAATCGGCCTCCCCCCTTCCATAATTGCCGGAGAAGAAAAGGGAAGGGGGGCCTAACCCCCTCTTCTCCTTCTCCTATTCGGCCTCCTTCCATAGGGGGGCGCGCCACCCCTTGTGGGTTGGTGTGCTCCCCTCTCATGGCCTATATGGCCCATATCTTCTCCCCGGGTGTTCCGATAACCCCTCTGGTACTCCGATAGGTACCCAGAACACTTCCGGTGTCCGAATACTATCGTCCTATATATCAAACTTTACCTCTCGACCATTTCGGACTCCTCGTTATGTACATGATCTCATCCGGGACTCCGAACAACATTCGGTCACCAAATCACATAACTCATATAATACAATATTGTCATCGAACGTTAAGCGTGCGGACCCTACGGGTTCGAGAACTATGTAGACATGACCAAGACACCTCTCTGGTCAATAACCAATAGCGGAACCTGGATGCTCATATTGGCTCCCACATATTCTATGAAAATCTTTATCGGTCGAACCGTTATGACAACATACGTTATTCCCTTTGTCATTTGTATGTTACTTGCCCGATATTCGATCATCGGTATCTTCATACCTAGTTCAATCTCGTTACCGGCAAGTCTCTTTACTTGTTCTGTAATACATCATCCTGTAACTAACTCATTAGTCACTTTACTTGCAAGGCTTCTTATGATATGTATTACCGAGAGGGCCCAGAGATACCTCCCCGATACTCGGAGTGACAAATCCTAATATTGATCTATGCCAACCCAACAAACACCTTCGGAGATACCTGTAGAGCATCTTTATAATCACCTAGTTACGTTGTGACATTTGATAGCACACAAGGCATTCCTCCGGTATACGGGAGTTGCATAATCTCATAGTCGAAGGAATATGTATTTGACATGAAGAAAGCAATAGCAATAAAACTGAACGATCACAATGCTAAGCTAACGAATGGGTCTTGCCCATCACATCATTCTCCTAATGATGTGATCCCGTTTATCAAATGACAACACATGTCTATGGTTAGGAAACTTAACGATCTTTGATCGACGAGCTAGTCTAGTAGAGGCTTACTAGGGACACGGTATTTTGTCTATGTATCCACACATGTATCAAGTTTCCTTTTAATACAATTCTAGTATGAATAATAAACATTTACCATGAAATAAGGAAATATAAAATAACAACTTTATTATTACCTCTAGGGCATATTTCCTTCATGCGGCCCCTCCCAGGTGTCCCTGGGTGAAACCCTAGCGCCAGCAGTGGGTGTGTGGCAGTGTGGCCACCAACGCGTGTGGATCTGACATTCATGTGTGTGAATCAAATGGGGCGGCGTGCCCCGATTGGTGCTGCTCAACTGTGATGTGGCACTATGTATCATACGTTGGCTTGGCCTCGTTGGGAGGTTCTGCATGGTGTGGCCCTCTTCTCCCTCAATGTTGCCGGCGAGCAGCGCCGAGACGGTGCAAAAAGGCGGCGACAGGTGTTAGGCTGTCGTGGCGCACACATCAACCACCGGCTAGGCGGCAATGCGGTAATGGTCGGAAGCGACCAGGGCCGGCCCTGTGTTTCAGGAGGCCCTAGGCGAACTCGACTGACATGGCCCCTATGTCCTAAGATCATTTATATATGTATGTGTGTGCGTGATACATAAACATCTTTAGTCTGAGATTTGATGACTATAATAATTGTTGGATAGCCATATTATGACAAAAATACTTAAAATATACTAAAATGAAACTAACATGACATGATACATCAAAGAAGGACCAAATTCGAAGAACCCTTCAGTGTTCGAATTTTTGGATCACTTTCTTTCTTTTTTCTCCTATTTTCAGTAACCGACAAATGCTTTTTTAGGCAACATGGCATGGTAATGTCAGAAATTTATACATCGGATGATTGGAACCCTAGACAAGTACGCAGAATGACAAAAAGATTAGGGTGGTTACGTACTGTGAAAGATTTTATTAGAAAATTATACACTGAAATTACTCCATGTACTAAAGAATAAAACAAAAAATTACTAAAAATTGGGGTTTGGGGGGTGGATCAGGAACGTGGTGCGCTCACGGCTCACAAGCGTATAGCGTACTACCTCCTTGCTGGATATGCCAGATGGCCGGACTGATGCGCGGCGCGCGCAGCCGCGACAACCAGCGGCGGCCAAGGCACCGAGCGACAGGCCGGCGATCGAGAAGAGGACGAACAAGGAAGACGAACCGACGAGCAACGAAGGCACGAGCTAATTAGCGAAACTACGACTTGATGAGATCTTGTCTGATTTGTTTCACACAAGCAAAAGGAGCGGTTGTGGCGCCGTGCCTTCGTCTCGCGCAATGACTGACGCTTCGCTAATCGCTACTAGCTCTATCTGATGGGCCTTATTTATTCTTATATACTTCATCATGGGCCCCCCTCCGGCCTGGGCCCTGGGCCGTCGCCCCCCGGCCATACCCGCAGGGCCGGCCCTGGAAGCGACGACCCATACTACTTGCCTAACTCTTCACTTTAAGGGACCATAGAACAGAAAGCGCCTTCTAAACAAGTCCGTAGAAGGGAATGTATCTGTGGATATCAAGGATATCATAGAGAATCTGCATTTCTATTACTTTTTATCCCCATGCATGCATTCCCAAGTTGGAGCCTCCATCCGAATTGGGGGACGGGTTTTCGGAGTTAGCTGACCCAAGCAAGATCACACCCCTTTCTCCTGCCAATTGTAGCACGTGTCTTCTAGGTCATAAGGGGCATGATGGCTTGTCCGTGTCCTCACATTCCTCCATCTTAACACCGGCGGTTCATTCAGGGTTCAAGACTCATAGTGAGAACTAAACGCGAGAGTTGTGTGGCAGGCAAGAACACCATTGTTCGCTTTCTTTTCCACCAAGCACGGAGCTAGGATACAAATATATATTACACATATGATTGATTTAAACATGAGTTTAAGGGCCTGTTTGGTTCCAATAAGTCAGGTGACTTAAAACCAGTGACTTATAAGTCACGTCTGTTTGGTTGTCACCTGACCACACCTTCCCACACCAATCCACATCATGCATGTGGTGGGACCCACACAAAAGGAGGTGACTTATAAGTTTTAAGTTGGGGTGGAGCAACTTATGACTTATAAGTTGGGGTGACTTATAAGTTGGGTCTGTTTGGCAAAATAAGTCACTTTTTTCACTTTTCGACTTATAAGTTGGTGACTTGTTTGGAACCAAACAGGCCCTAAACTCATTTTAAGCATGCTTCAGTGAAGAATTTCGTAAAAGGAAACATGAAAGAAAAAAATTCAGATTGGTTTAGATCCATCTTAGCATGACGATTGCTCATCACACCCGAGAGCGTTTAAATGGCTCCCGAGCTCATCTATTCCCGCGCATAAACATTTATCAAAAGAAATACTATAATTTTTTAAAAAAATCACTTTTTTGCACATAAGATGTGTTAGTGCGTGAGGTTCGTGCCAAATTTCAGCTCATTTGGACATTTGAGCTGCTCTCGGCAAAAAAACAAAATTGGGGTATGTGAAAAAGTTTATTATCCATGCACTGATTTTTTTTTATTTGTTGAGAGTTGCTCGGATGTCCAAATGGAGCGGATCTCACGCACTAAAATATCTTCCATGCAAAAAAAAGATTTTTTGAATTTTATAGTATACTGGTCATATGAGCCGAAATGGATATTTAATTTTCATCCGTACAAGGAACCGGGACGAACTCTTGAGTCAGGTGAGATGGACAGAGACTCTTCATCATGGTAGGGAAGCTATGGCTCGTGGTACCTACCCACCAACCACGCGCCGGACGTGATGGCACGAGCACGGAGAAGAGAACCGCAGCACCGGCAGCTCCACACCGAACCGGGCGACAGCGGGCCCAACGCGGCCGGCCGGTTTCTCATCGACGGCGACGTCTAGGCAAAGAGACAAAGGGTGCCCTCCTCGTCAGGGTGCTCCGCTCCGGCCGCCGCGTACAAGTACTCCTGATTGATTGATTTATTCGATTAGAATGCCTGTCGACCTGAGCGGTGCAGCTGGCCATCTGGCTGACTGGAATTTTACATGTGTCGGACCGTGTTCATCATTATAAAAGTGCATACAGTGCTAGCATGCAGTCTGCAATAGTGGAAAGAATTCCCAGCCTTCTACTACTATATGCCTCCGTGTCGGCGGCATGAGGTCCGACGATCCGCCGGTCGACCAAGGCTGGCACCAGAGCAAAGCAACAGAGAGCCTCGTGCTGCTGCAAATGCTCTGTCTTACTAGTCACAACAACGAGCTCCTAGAGCATGGACATGAGGCTCTCGAGGCTCTCGTACCGGAGGTGCTTCTTCTTCAGCCGCCTGCGCCGCGTGTTGCCGGCCCTGCCAAAACCACGGTGAATTCGGTCCGTCAGATAGGCGGGCGACAGTTGTTTATCGCCATGTCTTTGTCGAAAACCATCAAGAGTGCTATCGCGGGCGCTCACCAGTACTGGTTGTGGAACACCACGTTGTCCGTGGGCACGTGCTTCCCGTCGTCGTTCCGGTTCCACTGGTACACGGCGTGCGTCCGGTTCACCAGCTGCAGGGTCGAGTGCCCGAAGCTCGCCTCCCTGAATGCCGAGTAGTCCGGCTGCGGGTCATTGAACCTGCAAACATTCAATGAGAAAGCATCGTAAGAGTGCGGCAGGCAGAGCCTAATACAAGGTGTGCTTAGCTTTAGAGCGATGTGTTTGTTCTTCTTACCTCCAGGCGAGTCCTTCCTGGTTGCCTCCATCGCCAACCGTGATGTAAACGGGAGCGGATTTGTCTGGCACCGGGTATCGGTTCCCAGATGTTACGTTGTAGTTGATATTAGATATCCGGTACTGCAAGCAGTGCATATACAAGTATCATGAGAAATCAAAGCTCGGATCTCTTTGAGTAGAACACATAGAATTGTGTAATTTCATCTGATTCGACCATGAGAGATCAAATGTAAAAAAAATCAGATCAAATTCAGCAATTTATTCATAAAGAAGGAGGCTGCGCTCAAGGATGGACTGAAGAGTTTACCGATCTCTCATAGGCATGGACATGGCCTGCAAACACCAAGTCCACCTTGTACTTGACAAACCACTTCTCGAAAGCAGCCCTCATGCTCTCGCCCTCCATATAATGCGCGTTATTGCTGTTGTACATGGGAGCATGCATGAGAACAATAAGCCAAGGTGTCTTCTCCCTGTCCACACGCTTGAGTTCACCCCTCAGCCACATCCATTGGGGAGTGTATTTTACTATAAATACCACATACAAGTTTACAAAACATACTTGTGTTAGAATAGTATATCCGACAAAACCATCAATGGTATACACTTTGAAAGGAACATTCAGTTGTCGAATAAAGTACGCTTCTAAAATATAATATATAATGGTCAGAACATGCTGTCAGTGTAGAACTTGTGCGTCTAACCATTAAGCATAGCATCTCATATCAAAGTTGTCGAACCGAATCAATTAGGATACACGATTGACATTTAAAACAGAGTTTTACAAAGGTGGTAATAGCGTGACCCCAATCCCTGTACTACGATTCTCGAACCACGACTCTGGTAACTGTAATACAAGTTTCAAAGAACGTCTTGCTTCCTACTAGAACTGTATCCCTGAAGAGAATAAAATGGTCAATAGCAGTTTCAGACTGAAAGTAGAGACGCTTTTTAGATTTCTACCTTCTATCGCTGTGTATTGAGCTACAGTAAAAGTTTCAAATGTATCAGCAGGACAAAAGGCGAATGACTCTAAACTTCACTGGTATTTACATTACCAGTTGTATCATTAAGTACACGATAACCTGTCAAAAAAAAAACATGACAAGACCATATTATTGACTTTTACCCCTGCTTTGGACAAAGGCCAAGCACTTGGAAATCCCATCGCAGCCAAAATCACATCCTCGTTCTTTATCAGAAACTTCATGCAGAAACGAAACAGAGCAAGTAGGAAGGAACTTACCGAAAGGAGAATAGCTGGAGAGCACGATAATATGAGCAGATGCACGCCTGACTGCATACCACATTGGGGAGCTGCTCTTCGATGCCAAATATGGTGTTGAATATCTATGCAGATATGGCTTAAATGTAGAAGTTTCTCCCTGAAATATGAATAGGGCCAGAGTTATGAAGTGACAAGTGTGACTCGATCCTTTCAGAGACGTCAATAAAGCAAAAGCTCAAGACTTATTAAGCTCAGCTAATTAAAAGTTCAAAGGGAAAGACAATGTTGTTCTGAACAAAAGGCTAAGGTTCTAAGCATATAGCCATGATAGTGTGGACCCACACGACCATAATTATGCAGCAAGTCAACTACAACCAACATTGTGTGCCAGCTGAATCTAAACATATATTCCCAAAAGGTAATTCCATAAATATTGGGAATATGCAATATGGTTCATGAAATAAACAGTGTTCCTGTTCCCGATTCAATAGAGGTATATTGCAAAGAAAAAAAATATAGATGCATGAAATATGGCCAACGGCTTTGTCAATCAGTTTTGCCTTGTAGATACATTTTGAGCTTTTACTAGCAAAATTTTGCCAACATGAGGAGATAACATCATAACATACCAGATCAGGCCTGTATTCTATTTCATGATTTCCAGAATTCCATATCCATGGCTGATATGCAGTGCTACGTTCAACAAATCGACCCCAAGAATCCCAACGAATACCATCGTTATGTTGATATCTATCAGCATATGATAAATCCCCAACAAATAGAACACTTTCTCCTCCGCTTTTCAAATAATGTTGAAGAGTTGATAGAGAATTAAATGTTTGCCCCAGATCACCTAGCAAAATAGAGCCAGAAAAAATTAGATTAAACTGCCTGAGTCGCTGACCACTAGGTCTATATCTCACCTATTGGTTGGCATTCCTAATAATCATTTGTCTAGTGTGGCTTTTTTCTTTTATCCTGACAGTGATACAACAGTTCTCTAGAATTTGGACATTAAGAGATAAGGAGAGCACAGACTATGGTTACTTGAATTAAAACGTTAGTAGTGCATATGTGTGAAGTGAAAAGCATGAATTTGGAGCTAATAAGCTGAATTCCCTGCTCAAGCACCCTAGAACCCTAGAACCCTAGCTACAGAAAATGCTGTAGAGGTCCAAAGTAATGCAAGACAGCTATGAGACAAAAAGTTAAAGAACAGAAGACAAACCTATGATGCCAAACGTGTATGATGCATCTGTGTCAATTGCTGGAGGTGTTTGAAACCAAAATTCTCGAGCTGAATCTCCAGTACCTATCTTGTAATAATATTTAGTGTTGTACTGCAAACCAAAAACGTAATTAGAATTTTGGATCAGACAATTATTACAAGATTGTTTGCCCAAACAAAAGTAGTACAAGATTAGGTACAAACAGAACTCTTCTTCATGAACTGGGCTGCTACTCCTACAGTCCACAGGTACAAGAAGATGTGATGAATAAATTTCTATGGACATCATGTCCAAATAGAAGAACCCAATACTGTTGAGATTTGGTGATTTTCATTCTTTGGCCACTCCAGTTTCATGTAATGGTTCAGTAAAGTACATCATGAAACCATGGCGAGTTTATTTTGAATGGTGGCTATTTTGGATATGTGCACTCTTGAACAAGATAAATGGTCTACAGCGGAGAAAACTGTTGCAACTTGAGCTCCCATAATTGGCAGAACATATATCATAACCGTAAGGGAAATAAATTTCATAAGAATATATAGGAAACCAAAAAGGACAATTAAATACCTCAAGGCCATCAACAAGGCAATGGTGTATGTATCCAGATTTATAGTCGTAAAATGTATAATTTGTCATTGTCCCTTCGGCTTTCTGATCATAGCGGTTCTCTTCTTTACTGTAAAACACTTGACTCGGCGCAGGTTCCGACGGAGTGACCCATGATACTATGACAGCCTTTCCATCATAGTCACCTTGCGTGATATGAACCTGACAGCAGAACAAGCGGTGAGCACATCACCAGACCACCAGTGATGATGAACTGGTATATCTATTAGCGTAGCTCCGTACCTGCTGTGGAGCATTGTAGCCCTTGGGAGTCGCAAACCACTCGCTGTCCAGAGGCATATCGGTGGACGGGAACTCCGAGCGCACGTAGGAGCTCGTGCGGCGAGAGGAAACGCCATTAGCCAGGCACAACAGAACATGTAACGATAGCGCCGCAAAGCCCAGCCCCCTCATCTGTTCAGAGCAACGCGGATGCCGCCCTCAGCCTGGAAACTCAGCTGCAAACAGAGCATGTATGAGGTTTGTGTGATCTGACCAATGACTGGCCGACGGAGAGCTGAGATGGATAAAAGTATTAACAAACGGCCGCGATGTCATGCAAGATCTCCTCAATTTGACATCACAGCTGCGCTTGTGGATCTAGAGCAAAGCGACGGGCAGATCGATATAAACCGAAACCAACACTAGCTCCTCACTTGTCAAACCACTACTAACAATCACTTGTCTCCACTAATATAAATTACTAGCATATAATAATGAGCTCACTTCACTTCACTTGTCTGCCTATATACCGAGTCAAAGTCAACAGCCTGCGAGATGCTAAAACCAAGATGTCGCGTGTCCCCCGCGGCGCCATCGATCAATGCTAATTCCGCGGATCGGCTGCTGATTGCCAGCGCTGATCTGGAAATCGAATCGAGTGGGCCTGTCCTACTAATCAGCCATCGAGCGCCAGCGCGCCGCGCGGGGACACGGAACTTACGGAGAGGGGGAGCCCGGAGCCCCGCCACGCGTGATCCGGGCAACCCGCCCCGCCCTGGCGAATGAGACCGAGCAGAGACGGGCGGCGCGAGAGGGGGGGAACGGGGGCAGGGGGGTCGCTTACCGTCGCGGAGGGAGGGGAACGCGCTGGAGGGCGGGAGCGGGGGGAGGGTGGCGGCGGGGGTTGTAGAGGAGGAGGAGGAGGTGGTGGTGGTGGCGTGGCGGCGTCGTCGCCTCGTCGGAGCGTGTGGCGGGGAGAGAGGCCGGGCGAGGCAAGCAAGTCCGGTGGAGGAGAGAAAGCGACGGCTGTGACACTGATAGACTCAGGGTAGTTGCGCGGGCCCCGCACGATGACGTCCGTGTCCATCCTGCCCGGCCCGCGTTGGCTCCGCTGTTGGGCCGGGCTGCTGCTCGGAAGAGAGCGGGCTGGCCCAAACATAGCTGTTTTTCAAAGTTCTGTGTTTTTTTTTGTCATCATCAGTGTGTGGTGATCGTGGTCCTTTTGAACAAATTTACTTTGCTTCTTTCTTGTAGGCGTGGTCTGCGCCCTTGCAGATCCGGTTATTCGATATGATGAGTTTACGTTATTCCGCCGTGTTATTTTTGCTGGTTTGTTTCTTTGTGGAGCTGGAATTTTACCTCGACGCCATAGCGAAGACCTGGTGGTCTGATGACCTTGCACTTATAGGGATCACCCCTTCGGCACAAGTACATTTATCGCTCAGGGCTTACCATCTTTTTGGATGAGCGACTCAAGGGCCTTTCGAAAACGTTTATTACTAATCAAGTTTCTGTGGATGAAAGAGTACCTAGTTGTATCGGCGTTTCGACCAACTGCAACATCTTTATTGAAGTATATTGAGAGTATTTCGTCCTGTAGAGCTTGAGACCATGGAAAACAAGCATGTCTCCATGAGATATTAATGTAATCCTTAGTCTTATGATACCCCTCCCATACCCCCTCGCGATCTCCAACCATGATGGATGGACGATCGACACGGCGACGTTGTGCCATAGACCCCCGGTAATTAAACCTTCCGCGGACCGCGATCTGATTAGCCACCATTATCCACAATCCAAACCTTGGTGTGCAGGTACCACACATGCGTATACCCTGATTCGCAATTCTATAATTCGTGTAAAAAAATAGGCTTCCTAATTTTTCCTATTTTTTCTGTAATTTGTATTGAAGTTTGGTTGTATATAGCAAGTGCATTTTTATTGCTACCTTTTCATATATATTTATGCTTTTTCATATTCATACATAAACTTTTATATGTTCGACAACATATACCGCATTAGGAGTAGCTCTCTCCTCTCTCATCTCTCTCTCTCTCTCTCTCTCTCTCTCTCTCTCTCTCTCGCGCGCGCGCGCCCCCCTTTTCTGGATTTTAGGCCTAATTAATTGTTTGGTCTGTGAGTTCTGAACTACATTCATCACTTCGAAAACTTTTGAAGTTCCTCGGGAATGCCTCTCTTAACTAGAGATTACGAATCACATTTTTTTGTATATGTTTGCTCAAAAAATTTACGTCATGTTAAAGTGGTGCACCGGGTGACTTTAGTTTCAGCTCCACCTCTGGGTGGGACTATCTACAAGGTATGTACACGGGCGCATGCATAAGCCAAGCGTGTCGATGCTAGTGATCTCCCTACGGCGTACCACTATGCATATCAGCCCATGCTAGTATGGACTCTGAACTACTCCTACTTCCTTGTTCGAACTCCACCATCACTTGGCCTTATCGCCGGTATGGATCCACCAGACATCATCACCACCGCAACACATACTTCACAAAACAATATATACATTTATAAAGTTCGAAAAACACTATCCGCACAGAATTATAGAAAAGGGTCCACACCATTGGACATGCATGGAATTACTAGATTGTAGCTAGTATTTATTTGTCCCAGCTCATGCTTTTTTCTTTATTTATTTAGTTTAAATGTATCGATTTAGGACAATGCAGTTGCCCATGCATCTATCCTAGATAACTGGGTTCAGGCGAGCAGGAGTGAAATGCCACATACTTATTCTATATACCTCCATGACATGAGAGTATTAGCAAGAAGAGCTCCTCCTAGGGCATGGACACACGAGGCACTCATAGGCTCTCATAGCGCAGGTGTCTCTTCTTCTTTAGCCTCCTGCGGCGAGTGCCACTCTCCCTGCGAGACACAGTCTAGTTAGAAACACGAATCAGCGTTGGAATTTGGTTTGTGTTTTCGGTCTGCGTGGGACTCTTCAGGTTTTGGTTTTCCGTTTGCGTGGGACTATCTTCAAGGTTAGAAACACGAATTGTCAATCTCCCTCTCGGTGGGACTATATGTAAAACCACCAAGTGCTACCATGCTCACCAGTATTGGTTGTGGAACACCACTTTGTCCGCCAGCACATGCTTCACATCATCGTTCCTATGCCACTGATAGACGGCGTGCGTCCTGTTCTTCAGCTGCAGGGTCGAGTGCCCATAACTGGCCTCCCTGAACGCGGAGTAGTCCGGTTGCGGGTCGTTGAACCTACAAGCAACTTTCTGAGGTTGGCCAAACGGGAAAGCCTCGCACGAGTTCAAAAAGGACTATCTAATCGAATATGGTGTACGTCATCTTTACCTCGAAGCGAGTCCTTCTGTGTTGCCTCCATCGCCAACTGTTATGTACACGGGAGCGGATTCATCTGGCACCGGGTATCGACTCCCCGATGTCACCTTGTAGTCCACATTGGATACACGGTGCTGCAAATCAACACTCGTAGCCGACATCTCATCGAGTCAGAGTAGACCATGAAATATCAAATACACAAAGTATGGTTTAAATTCATCGATTTTGAATAAAGTGAAGATTTTACCGATCTCTCGTAAGCATGGACATGGCCCGCGAATACCAGGTCCACATCGTACTTGATGAACCATTCCTCGAAAGCAACCCTCATGCTCTCGCCCTCCATATAATGTGCATCGTTGCTGCTGTACATGGGAACGTGCATGAGAACAATAAGCCAAGGTGTCTCCTCCCGGTCCACGCGCTTCAGTTCCTTCTTCAGCCACTTGTATTGAGGAGTGAATTTTACTGATAAAACCACATGCATGCAAGTTTACAAAACAAAAAATATACTCGCATTAGAATCGACATAAATAAATAAAAAATCCTCTACACTAGAGAAGAACATCCAATTGTCCAATCATGCATGCAAGTAGGAAAAGGAAGGAACTTACCGAATGGGGAATAGCTAGAGAGCACGATAATATGAGCCGATGCACGCCTGACTGCATACCACATTGGGGAGCTGCTCTTTGATGCCAAATATGGTGTTGCATATCTATGCAGATATGGCTTAAATGTAGAAGTTTCTCCCTGGAATACCAAACATAATTAAGATAGAGTCAAGAATTGATAAGGCAACATGATCCTTTTGAAAATAGAAATAGAGCAAAAATAAAGTTCAAACCCAACACACGCGCGCGCACACATGCATGATCTAGGAATATGCATTCTGATTTACAAAATGGCCACAATTTGCTATTTCTAGTTCAAGAGAAGTATATTGTAAAAATGAAGATAATAAATAAATAAGTTATGTGTATATGCATGGCACATGAAAGTATTGCAACATTGCCAACGTCTTTGTCAATCCCTTTCAACATATAGTTACATAAGTTGTGACGTTATTGGGAATTTTTTGCGTAGTTGGGGAGATAACATACCAGATCAGGCATGTATTCTATCTCATGATTCCCATAGTTCCATATCCATGGTTGAAAAGCAGTGCTACGTTCAACAAGTCGACCCCAAGAATCCCACCGACCGCCATCATTGTCTTCATATTTATCAGCATAAGACAAGTCCCCAACATATAAAACACTTTGTCCTCCACTTTTCACATAATGTTGAAGAGTTGAGAGTGTATTAAATGTTTGCCCCAGATCACCTAGCACAGTGAGCCAGAAAAAAATGAGACGAAATTGCCTAAATCGCTGCATTACTAAGTCACCTAGTGAGCTAGCCTTGATAACCTTTTTCTTCATCTTTCATTTTATTTCTTTTTCAATGTGATACAACAACGGTCGAGAATTTGCACACGAAGAGAGAATGCATATGCGTGAGCAGGAACTATTGGGTAACTTGGGCTAAATTGTTTGAGTAGTGCTCATGGGGAAAGAGAAAAAAAAAACTAGTCGAATTACCCGCTCATGCACCCAAGGTACTGAGCTATTTTTCCAAACTGCTTTCCAGTTCTTTAGTAGCTTCCGTCGGGAATTAGCTGGCACTCCATAGATACATCCGTTTGAACATTAACTAATTCCGGACAAAGGGAGTATTACTTAAGAAACCTACTATGTAATCTCGTAATCTTAGCCGAGCCAATGCTAAGGGGCTGTTTGGTACTATGCCTAGGAGTGTCACACTTTGCCATACAATGTTGTCAAACTTGCCTAAAGTTAGTTCTTCAAAATGAGAGCCACAAGTTGGCAAGCCTATTGAAATCTTGCCGTATTTTTTGAGTGTATATGATGTGGGACCCTAGTGTGGCTTGCCTAAGATGTGACTTAAATCAAACACACACCTAAGTTGGTCAAATTGGCCTAACCTTAGGTGTGGCAACCTTAGGCAAACTTAGTCTCAAACCAAACAACCCCTAAGGGTACGTTTGGTTTCCTAACTCAGCTAGCTTAGCTAGGCCAGGTTAATCTTGACGGTTTCGGCTAGAGTCGTCAAAAGCAAGACTTAGCGTTTGGAAAGACACAAAATTAAAGCGTTAACTGCCAAAGTGCCCACGTTCGTGTTTTTTTGCCAGTGCGGGAGAGCCAAATTGGCTCGCCTCCGTTGGCAAGCTTTTTGTGGCGGTTAAAGGGTAAATTGCCTCCAGATGCTAGCTTTATTTTCCTAACCAAATGAATATCCTTGCCCGGCAAGGCTAGGAGCTGCGCTTGCCTAAGATCCAAACGCACCCTAAGTGACTTCGTAATCTTAACATACCTTTTTCATACTTTTTCCCATCAGGTCTTAGAGAAATGTTGTAGAGATCTACAATAGTGTAAGGACAACATGTTCTGATTTTTATAAACAGAAAGTAATTAAAGAAGATAACACAAACCTATGATGCCAAATGTGTAGGGTGCATCTGGATCAATTGCTGGAGGTGTTTGAAACCAAAATTCTCGAGCTGAATCTCCTGTTCCAATCTTGTAGTAATACTTCGTGTTATACTGCAAACCAATAAAGTAGAGAATTTTATGTTGGAACTAACTGGTACAAGATTGGGTACAAAACATAGTATTGTCTTCATTTACTGGAATATAAACAAACTCCGCGTCTGCACTACACATACACTAGGAAATGGAAGACACAATTTGTGCAGTGGACATCATGTCCAAATAGAATAAACCTAGTACTCCCCTGAAAAAAAGAGAGAATGGATTGTATATATTTGAGATTTGGTGATTTTGCATATGACATCACTCCAACTTTACATAAATAAAACATGTCAAAATATTGCACTTTGAGCAACAATGTTTGGCTGCAAAAATTATGAAAACGGAAAGGAAGATAAAACTGCATAGGAATACAATGCAAACCTTAAGGACACAACAGGAAAAAGAGAGGTATATTACCTCAAGGCTATCAACAAGGCAGTGATGTATGTATCCAGATCGATAGTCGTAGAATGTATAATTCGTCATCCTCCCTTTGGCTTTCCGATCATAGTGTTTCTCCTGTTCACCGTAAAACACCTCACTCCTTGTGGGTTCCAACGCCGTAACCCACGAGATTATGACGGCTTTCCCGTCATAGTCACCTTGAGTGATATGAACCTGGTGACCAAACAGGCAGTGATTACAAACATCGAGTACATCACCCCAAATTTGTTAAAATGATGGACGAACCTGTTGTGGAGCGTTATGGCCTTTCGGAACCGCAAGAGACTCGTGCTCTAGAGGAATGTCGTCGGACGGAAACTCATTACGCACGTAAGAGCTCGTGCGGCCAGAGTAGGCGCCGCTTACCAGGCAGAGCAGGACATGCATTAGCAGCACCAGCGAGCCCCGGATCCTCATTTCGGAAGAACAACGGCGCCACCAAGTTGCCAACACCCCGTTACCCTGAAAAATGTACTGGACAGAGGATGTGTGAGAGGGGCGGACGGGCATTGGAGCGATGGAGTGAGGGCGGAGAGG
>NC_041393.1:717913712-717927671 GCF_002162155.2 Triticum dicoccoides | reverse complement strand
GGTGGAGATGGGGGGCATGGTGCGTGCCACGGCAAGCAAAGCCGTTGGAAAGCAAAAAAGCGGGCGGGAAGAAGACGACTGTCACACTGGCAAGCCGGCTCGTTCCCGTCGGTACAGTCACACTCATCACCCGTGCGGTGCGTGAGCTGGGGTGGTTGGTGGTGGGCCCCACCTGATGGCCCGGCCCGCGCGGTACATTCTTTGGTGGGCCGGGAGCTCGGGAGAGAGCGGGCCGGCTCGAATGAAGCCCGATGAGTCCAGGCCCGAGCGAGGTGGGCGGCTCCTTCCTCAGAAGCCCACGGGCGAGAGCATCCGGAGGACGGCACAGCAGACGGAGGAGAGGGGAGAAGAGAAGCTCTCGTGCTCGCGCGACGACGACGACGGCGACGACCTCCGCCGCGGCGACGATGAGCCCCCTCCGCGCCCTCCTCGTCCTCGCCGCCGTCCTCGCCGCGTGCCTCGGCCCCGCGGCCGCGGACCAGCCCGGGTAGGCTCCCCTCGTCCCCGCCCGTTTTCCCTCTCCGATCCGATCGATCGGCGGGAGGCTGTAGCTGACCCCCTCTCTCGCCTCGCCCTGTGGTTGCAGATCCGTCGAGGGGTACACCATCGCCGGCCGCATCAAGATCGACGGTCAGTGCCCTCGCCCCCATGGTTTGAACTAGATGCATCTGGTAACTTCTGCGTGCGTGCGTAGGCGGGATCCAGCCTTCGTGCTCTGCTCGAACCTGGCCAATTTGGTGGAATCTGTCTCTGGGGCCTGTACATGGGCGCGTGATCCAAGTAGGGCCAAGCGTGTCGATGCCACTGATCTCCCCGCTGTACCACTATGCGTCGCCGTTGCTTAGGCAGCATGCTTACAGGCACATCACAGTAGCTGATTTCATCCAGCTTCATCTTTGAAATTCGAGCCGCGTTGGAGCTGTGCTGTGGCTGCTGTTTGTTTATATGCTGCATCCTTTTGTTCTGAGGATCAAAACCGATTGACAGATGTAGGAACATGTTTATTCGGCGGCTTCTTGTAGAGAGAGGGGAATTGACGAATTGTCCAGATCCACGCAGGCAAATCAGAGTGCCTCTCTGCTAGAGTATATGTTTGCTGATAAACGTGTTGGCACAAGCGTTCAAAGCCAATGTTTCTTGGCCAGGATTTGGAGTGTTTGAAAACGCACAAAGGAATGGATGCTGCATGACGTTTCTTTGGAAGTATTGGCTTAGTAAGAGCATTTTTAGCATGTGTATAACCCTCGGATTTTGGTGCCGTGTTATTTCAGCTCATTGTAAATTGCTAAGGCGGGTTACTATGTTGGTTTCCTTGCATTTGGATAATTGATTAGGACTTCAGATCTTTGTCATGCATCCTGCTTCTTGAAGTGCACTTAGAGATTATAAGTTCTCAATGTTTGTGGAGCTGATACCTACTAATGTTCTCCCGTGAGGTCCACCTGATGTTGTTTTGATCTGTTGTGCTTATAGCTGCAAGGGGCTTTGGTCTTCCAGCCAAGACATCAAACACGAAAGTGATACTTAATGGTGGTCAGAAAGTTACATTCGCCAGGCCAGACGGCTACTTTGCCTTGTATCCTACAAAAACATGTTATACCATGCCCTTCCAAATTATTTTGACTTCTCTTATGAGGGGGGAATTGCTTTTATTTGAATTTTGATCAATTTAGTCTGTTCTTTCATGCATCATTGTTTTAATATTGTCCATTTTTCTGAGGATACTTTTCTTTCTGAAAAAAAGAAATAAGAGAATCCTGCGGAGAGTGCAATTATAGTTTATTGGGTTTGTAAAAATGTTTCACTGTTGGCAGCTCATGTGCAACGTTAGCAGATCATCCTGTGCTTATTGTTACCCCTTGACCTAATATCCTTAAGCCACAACGTGCCTGCTGGGACACATTTGATCGAAGTCTCCTCACTTGGCTACTTCTTTTCACCAGTGAGTATTCATTAGAAAATTTCATTGTAATATGAGCAGAATGGGCCTAAACAGTTGATTCTCTATTCTGTTGTGTGATAGGTTCGAGTGGACGTTAGTGCCAGGAATCCTGGGCACATTCAAGCAGCATTGACTGAAAACAGAAGAGTTCTAAATGAGCTTGTTTTGGAACCTCTGAAAGAAGAGCAATACTATGAGGTGTCTAATGCTATAGTTTTTTGTTAGCCTATTTCCTCGCTGCTTGCTGTTATCAAATCCTTTCTTAACCAACCTATGTGTCTGTATCTATTTTCCCCAGCCGAGGGAGCCTTTCAACATTTTGTCCCTTTTGAAGAGCCCCATGGGTATGATGGTCGGTTTTATGGTCCTAATGGTCGTCGTTATGCCCAAGATGATGGAGAACATAGGTAAGTGGCATATAAACACATTTCAAACCTTTTACATCCAAGAAAAAACTAGAAGCTTCATGTTTGTATATTAAGCAAGTAGAAGCTTAGCAGATCAAGGCCCATGCTTACCACATATAACTGTTATAAACGTACAAGCCAAGATATAAAATTCAACTTTGTTGTGCATGTTCCATTTGTTATGGTTTGAGCCCATTCAGAGTTAATAGCAACATTAAATGACATGTTTGGTAATAATGTTTTCAAAATAGAAAGAAGTAACCTGTGCTGATTTGTATGTAGTGTGCCTGAATCTATGTTGTTATAATATATATGCACTGCACAGTACTTGCCTTTTCAGCTGCTCTATCTACACTACATTGCTTGCTGCTAAATACTTTTTTGTGTCAGGCTGTTTGTTTCGTTTTAATACTATATATGGTTTTGTAGCAGTGACTCTTACAATCATAGCTGTTTGTTTCTCTAATCAGTTTTACTTTATGCAAAATACATACTGACAGAAACTAAGAGATGTTATCTAGTTTATTAATGATCTGTAATGTATATTCTTCAACGATACTTCCTGGCAATGATTTTCTGTCGATTTCGCTCATATACCTTCCTCACTTCCTGTCTGTTTTATTCTTGAAGATCCTGAGGAGATAAAGCAAGCTCAAGAGCAAATGAGGAACTCACCTGTTCCATCCTTTTCTGGCTTGCTAGCTAGAGCAAACAGCTAGATGTAGAACGTGGGACAGTATGTGGCTTAAGTTTATGATGCGACAAACATCCGTGCCAGACTGCTTCACACTTCCATGGGAGGCTGGGACAAGGTGGAAACTCTTTTGCCCACTTTTAATGTATTCTACTGTATTCTAAGATGTAATAGGTTTGTAATGGAAAACCTTGTGAAACACCTGGCTGAACTAGTCATGAATTATTTGATTTATATAGCTCACGTCAAGTACAGTGTGTCAACTTGTTAACCATTTGAATATTGGATGCCTTGCTGAGTCGTTGACTATCGGTAGAGACATCCTGATGCTGACCTTTGGTTGATCACAAACACCGCCAGAATATGAAAAGAAAAATCAGATACCCTTTTCGGTACGTATCTGAACTGATACTATGGCAGGCTCATGGTTGAACTCTTCTCCAGGGCTATGTACTTAGTCGGTTCCTGATAACATTTCGTAGGTACGAATTTGCCCTCTTCATTTATGGATGATACTAGCTGTGTGGTCGGTCAGACAAAGTAGAGTCCATATCCAGCCTTGTCAATATGTTATGGATCTGCCATTTTCTTTTCCTTTTTGAAAACTTCAATCTGTTATGATGATGCATTCCAGAAGCTATTAATTTTAGTTCGGGAAGATGACAGTGTCCCGCTCGCAGGACATGATTGCGCCTCACCTTGGTTTGTTCTTAGTGCACCCTAGCTAGCAGTTTGATAGCATGATATGGAACCTGTTACAAAGGCGCACAAGTGACGAGAAATTGGTAGGATATGGAACCTATTTTGCAAATTTGCAAAGTGCGAAAGTGACTAGAAACTGATTCCTAGTAGTAGTTCTGTAAAACCTTTTGTCTAATCATAAGAGAGACTTCTGATGACTGTAATTTTAGGACATGTGTGCATCTCTCCCAGAGAGAGAGAAGAATAAAGGTTGGTCTGCCACCTGCTTCATTGGATATGTGCACCCCTTTTCTGGATGCTGAAAATGACCTTATACTTGGGAGCTAAGGGAGTTAGATATGAAGAGGTGGTGTAAGATCTAGACGTCCACGCCTCTCCTAGTGCTTACTATAATTTATCTATTGTACACACAGTGTGTGAATGTGATCACCCTTCTTGATGCCTCCTCATTTCGCTTTTGTTTAGGTAGATCACCCTTGACCTGGTGTCCATCATCTAGAGACTACATGTAACATACCTATGCTTTTGTAGTCTAGTCATGTAGGAGTAAGTAGAACTTGACATGAAAAGTAAGTATAGAATTATCATGAAATGGACCTGGATCGGTCTCGTGACACGTGCCTTAAAGCCTGTAGTAAAAATTAATTTGAACCGTGAATTCGGTAAATTATCTAATCATAAGAGGGACTTCTGAATGTGATTACTCTTCTTGGTATTCTCCCCCTTTTTTTTAAGTAGATCACCATGACTTGGTGTCCATCTGGTGTAGTCTAGTCATATACGAGTAGGCTGAATTTGACATGAACAGTAGTATATTACTCTTACGAAATGGACCTGAATATATCAATCCTGACAACACGTGCTCTGAACCTGCGGCGAAAATCAATTTCAACCGTGTTACGGGAAATTTATCATATATTTTGCCGCCATCCCTGACCGAAACCCATAGCATAATAACCCCGGAAAATATACGCCTAGGACTAAAGTCTCCTCTAAACGGCAAGCTGGAAGTAAGCTAGAAACCGAATTATTTGCTGGAAACCCTCCTTGGGTTGACAGTTGGGCACCATGTGGTGACCAGGTAGAGCCACAGGACATGTTCTGCTAGAGAACAAGCTTTGCATCCCTCTCACTATAACTGCACACAGCTGGTCACACTCACCACCTAATAGAGGGGATGGGGATCTGTGTCCTCCATTGGCCCGGGGAAGGATAAGGCCTGTCAATGGGGGGCAGGAAATGCCTGAACCAGATCACACCTTGGGAGGGTGAGCCCGAAAGCCTGAGGTGATATGTTCCACCCTCAGAATCACACACTTTATTTCTGCTGGATAATGCATGATATATGTATGTTGCTGTAAACTCCATTGTTTGGGGTTCTGGATCATTGGCCTCCTGGCATTGGGATATTTTGTGTGTGTGTGTGTGTGTGCGGGTTGTCGAATTTTGCATGTTCCTCGAGCGCGGAAACCGGTTTGTTTTCGCCGTTTTTTGTCGGATCTCGGAGTTAAGGCGAGCCATGATGCCCGGGACCGTGGTCTTTTTCGGTGGTCCATGCTAGCCGCTGCGAGCTGCGGGATATGTCTTCTTCGATACAACACGTCCCAATATTTGGAATTTTCCGTCCTTCTTTTTCGCATCCCAAACTATCCTTTCTTCTTTCTTTCTGTTGGAATATGTTCTTGGGGAGATAAAGAGGAATATATCAAAAGAGAAGCCCACTTGCGGCAGTGAAGTCTATGATAAGGAGATGGGGTAATTGGGGCAATATCTGTATTTTGGCTGCACCAGCATCAGGCCACTTGCTGCACTACTGACAATGCACATCAATGATAGCTGGAATTTGGTTATTTTTTGAGCTGCATATGGAAGCTGCCTGGTAACTGTTGGGTCATGGAGATGCAGATCTTATTTAACCTAAACTATTGCAGTTAGGCCTCTTTCCTCCAGTGTTCAAATCTAGCCAACTTCTGCCATTTGGAGCTGTATATACATACCCTCTGTATCTTTGTTTATTGTTCCTTGCAGAGACTAAAGTGTCTTCAGTACCGTGATGGAAGTGTGTTGCTCCCATGAATCTAGAAAGTAGACAGAGCATCACCATCACCATCAAGGGTCTCACCTACCATTAAGTCAAGACAAGAAAAAGATTAACATTTGATGAAATTAAGGGGGGAAATATCTTGTGGACCTGTCTACCATACCATACCATCCATGGTGGGGTTTGTGAGAAACCACCTTGATTTGGACAAGTGTGCACCATATGAATTCATAGATGAATTAGCATGGCCTAGGATTAATTACTCTGTGTAATGTGAGTTGGACATTCACATGTTGAGTAGCATCTGCCCACATGTAAATGGGATCAATCTTCTTGATCCCATTTCTTCCTGTGTCTATTTTATTGTGCAAACCTTACCATTCTCCCTTCTTGCACCGCTATTACTCACCACCTCTGTTTCAAAATATAAGGTGTAGTTTTTTTTCCTTTGCGGGAGAAAATATAAGGTGTAGTTTGACTGGGCGAAGGTAATATATCAATGGCTTTTTTAATAAAAGAAGTTCAAGTCCCCAATAATTGTTCCAAAGTTACATATTACTCTCACTGAATTTGCTTAATTATCAATAGGAGCACAAATATTTTGAGGCAAACGTACCCTAGCATTTGCACTCACGGACTATACTCTTTATAGCCATCAGATATGCTTGATAACCATCATTTTGCTTTGACAAGGTCACTGGGCATCAGGCATATGTTCCTGACTTCAGTTATGATCTAAACAGGTTGGGCACATATCTGGACCTAGATCCCCACCTAATGTTAGGACAAGTGTTTCTATTCCAGTGATGCAGCTGATGTCTCCTCTAGACCCACCAGTGGCAGCCACTCTCAACTAATTAACTCATTTGACAGACAGTGATCACCACCACTGCGCTGTGTGACCGGATACCTATTAAATCGTTGTCCACTGTGCTGTCTTACTCTTTCCTAAGCACAGGCCACATGCACTTGTCCATACACAATGTAATTAACTACTCCCTCCGTCTGGAAATACTTGTCGCAAAAATGGATAATAACTGATATATTTAGAACTAAAATATGTCTAGATACATCAATTTCTCTCACAAGTATTTCCGGACGGAGGGAGATATACTCCATTTGATTGGATATTATACAAATAATTTATTGTTGACATGGAACAAGTATTTCCGGACAGAGGGAGATATACTCCATTTGATTGGATATTATACAACTAATTTATTGTTGACATGAACACCGTTTTTCTTTTCTTGATTGAAACAAAGACATGGACATTGCCATAAGAAATGCTGAAATAGTATCATGCTAGATCCAGTTCTAGTTGGCTTAAAAATATGCATGCATGTGCATTTCAAAATGCTGCAAATACGGACAGATTTTAGGTACTGCACAAGGTGGCACCGACATTGATTTGTGACCTACTGCCAGGTGCAAACAATATAGACATAACAGAAACAAATCACATGCAGAGACCATGCAGGTGAAGCCATAATGCAGGCTGTTAGGCTACCAAGGACCATGCATGTCTAGCTGGAACAGCGATGTAAAGTTCAAAAAAAAAACTCGTAGAAAAATAGAGGGAAAAGAATGGTACTAAAACAGAGAACCTACGCGCAATCATAATTAAACAGAGACCACCTAAGCGGCTAAGCCCAACCATAATATTACTAAAAATACTAACTAATACCCATGCTACGCTAGAAAAAAACATACACAACCGTTCATGTTAAATCATTTTCAACGGCTCAGCTTTTTCAGTATCTCGGTACAGTTATCGCGTCGCTTTCTTTTGAGTTTGTAGCAAGCATTTTGTTTTTCCATTTCTTGTGCCTAGTTTTCTTAGAGAATTTTAAGTAAGTGATTAAATTGTTTTCGTTGAAAGAGCCTTGGAGTGTTTCCATTTGTTAATTTGTTATTTTTAGGGGTTGAAAGATAAGAGCAAGGTGATGTGCACACCCAGCCACTAGCAACCAGCAACTCTCATTCAATAAGCTTACAAGAGTGATTAATATAGCATGTGACCATGTACCACACGCACTCCTTATCTTAACACCGTGACTAATTAAATTAGTTTCGCAAAACTGTGATCTAGCAAACAGAGAATTATGGAAGAGGGGAGTGTCATGTGGCGGCTCACCTCGTCCGGCTTTCGTGCATATACCTTTCTCCTGCCTTTTCTTTAGCCAAAAAGTATGTGGAATATTTCCATGCTTTTTGCTTGTGTTCATCCAACGGGTCGAAGTATGATTCGGATGCCTGCCTCGTCATTCCATAACACATCATTTGATTCTGATGCCTTCTTAACCCTTTTGCTGAACAGAGTTAGTTATTGTGTGTAATGTCTTGTTTCTTAAATACTACTCCTTAAGACTGCAAATCAAGGGCTAACTCTAATATTTGTTAGAAATGTTAATATTCCTAACTAAACATAATTTTGTTATGGTTATTTTCATCCCCCCTTTTGTCAAGTATATTCTTCATGTTTTCTCTCTCCCTGCAAAAAGTCGGTATGGGTCAAACTATGTTTTTCGAATTTGTTATTCTTACCCATGGGAATATCCAAATGATTTGAGATATCTTCTTGCCGATTCTCCGTTAAGATGAGTCAGCGATGAGTCATCTGATTAGAGGTTGATGATGGTTCGGAGATACCGATGCGCCCTTCAGTTCATATAACAAAATGCATTGTATAGTTGTATAGTTGAGCTTTCGCTGAAGAACTTTTGTTAGTATACGTATATTATCTTGTTTCTTGAATGCCATAGATTCTTATTTAATTCTGGTTTATACTTGTACTTGCTTTTTATCCGAGAGAAAATAATTATGTAATATGGGGCAAAAGATATAGGCTCATACCTAATATCCAGCCATTTGACTTGTTGTCACAATATCCAGCTCACTGTCAAATCGGTACTTTTGATCATGGGTGGATGGCGTACGGCCATCTCTGTTGACTAAGTATCATAGGAGTTGCTTGGCTTTCAAGCACGAGCTACATATTATTCAATTGCCATTCAATTGCCTAGTTGCCATATTAATTATTTGCCTTTTATGTGTACTATATATGTTACAAAATAATTTCTTTGATCACTTAAACATGCATTAGAAGCTGTATAGCTGGATACAATTGGAACGCATGCTGATGGGTATCACTCATTGTATGTTAGCTATTCTTACCGCATTAGTCCGAGATTTCAATGGGAGAATTATCTTCTTTGAGATTAATAACAATCCATGGAACGTCATGGTATCATAGTGGGAGAGGCACACTGGTGGAAAAAGGGCCTTTGGTCGCGGTTCGCAACTGCCATTAGTCGCGGTTGCGCAACCGCGACCGAACGGGCGCGACTAAAGGCCCCCCCCCTTTAGTCGCGGTTGCTTAAGAACCGCGACTAAAGGCCCGTCCACGTGGGCGCCAGGCGGCCGTCGGGGCGGAGGACCTTTAGTCGCGGTTCTTCTGGCCAACCGCGACTAAAGGCCGCCGCAGGTTTAGGGTTTTAGCCCCCCCCCCTAAACCTGTTTTCTGTTTAATTTGTATTGTTTTATTTCTTTTGTGCTTTATTTTAATTTTGAAGGAGTTTCACATATTCTACGGTACTACATACATGCATATGAATGTACAATTTCAAACAAATTTGAAATTAGAACCAAAAAGAATTCAAGAGGAATATACAATATATATTCAATATCATCGGATGACCATATACAATTTTGAACAAGTTTCCATACATAATTTAATGCATTTAAAGTTCTACGTCCTCGTAATGGTGTTCTCCTTTAGGATGGAGGACTTCCCTCCTGAACCATCCAGCTAGTTCCTCTTGAAGTGGTCGGAAGCGAGCTTCTGGACTAAGCATCATCCGGAGGTTATTCCTCTGAGCATTGGTATCACTCGGAACCCGCCGCTCAGAGGTGTATCTCCGGATCATCTCACAGACATAGTATGCACATAGATTGGTCCCCGCTGGCTGAATATCCTCACCATTCTTAGCCTTTGACCTTTTGAATTCTAGCTCTTTTTTGAATTCACCGACCTTTGTATCTACGAACCGTCTCCAAACCCTACGAGGCAAAGAAAATTAAATGAACAAGAGAGTTATTAGTTACTTGATATTAGGAAATGAACGAAATAGGTCGATCGATATAGAGCGCAAATGAATGAAAATAATTACTTCTGCAGCATTCTTCTCATGCCGCCCCAAAGCTTTGGATCCTTATTCAGAGAGTCGTGGACGAGACATTCTGAGGTGTCAACTTTAATTACTAGCAGAATCCAGTGGAACCTGCGGACACGATACATGCACAGTACGTCATGCATAACTCATCGATTAGCCGGCCACATACCATGCGTGGAGTAAACAAAAGAGAATGTGCTCAAGACAGAAACACTCACCCAAAATGGTAAGGAAATAGAATATCACTTTTGAGTTCCTGCTTTGTAAGAAACTGCCACAGGTCTGCCTCCATGTCGGCGGGGTGATGCTCCAACACATATCCATTAACGATGTGTGGGTCAATGAACCCAACATCATGGATGTTCCTTACTCTGCATTCCTTAATCTTCATTCTGCATGTATAATAGCGGACACAACAATATAGTTAGGACATATATATAGTGCAGGCAATATGAACGAGATGGGGTAGAAATAAATCACTTACAGAACGTAGCAACTGATGATAGATTTGTCGAGCTCGCGCAGATTGAAAAGCTGGAACAATTCACTCAGATGAATTTGTACATAGTAATGTTTGAAGTGATGCTCATATCTAACTTCCGCATAAATATATTCTTTGGCGTTTTTATTTTTTATGTAACCCTTGTACCATTTCAGCAGACCTTTCATTTGTGGAGGTAGATCCTCTTCCTGCGCAGGCTCGAGAGAGGCCCATTCTTCACATATGTAATTACTACCTCCTTCACTGGCGCCTCATCAAGGCCTAACAGTTCACGAAGAGTAATACCTAAGTTGGCCGCTTGTTCTCTGGCACTCGTTACAGTCAATCCATGTGCTGCCGCAGCTGATATCGGGGTCATCCGGACCGGCGGCTTTCACTATAAGCGGGGCAATCGATTGTTTACTTTGTTCCCCGAGCTGGGCAACTCGTTTCCCGCTTTTTTTACTTTCTAATTCCGTTTTCTCGGCCTCCTCCAAGGCTTTGTTCTCCTGGTTCTCCGCCCGCTCTTTCTTCTCCTTCAACATGAGTGCCTGCCTACGAAGTTCACGTGCATAGTCGTCAGGCAGATTCTTCGCGGCTTGGGACGGTGTGCTCAAAAATGACTTAGCCCACTTCTTTTGCTCATCAGAAAATACTGGCTTGGGCTCGGGCTCTCTTTTCTTCTTGCAGTCCGCCTTCCATTTCTCATGATTAGCAGCCGCGGCCGCGGCAGTTTCCTCGGCACTACGTTCCCAAGGCCTTGTGGGGAGAGGCTTCAGTGATGGCTCCGGTACCTTTGTGGTCTTAGGTACATAAGGGTCCGGGTTAATAATCCAGGACTGCTTCTGCTTCTTTGCCGGAGGTGGATTGGGGGGCGGCGTCTGATCACCCGCCGGACGAGGACTGGGGGGCGGCGTCTGATCACCCGCCGGACGTTGTGGACTGGGGGGCGTCGGCTGACGTGACGGAGGTGTAGGTGAACCGCCACCACCGTAGGGGGGTGGACTTGTTGTCCTTGGCGCCTCGCCTGGAAACTTGATAAACTTCTTTTGCCATAGAATGAAATGGCGCTTGACATCTCCAAGTCTTTTCTCCCCTTCAGGTGTAGCAATGTCAATCTCCAGGTCCTCAAACCCTTGGACTATGTCCTCCACCGTGACACGAGCATAGCCATCTTGAATGGGGTTGTTGTGGTGGAGTGCTTCAGGTAAACATGGTAAAGCACTGCCGATGGCTACCTTCATGGACATGTTCCCGATAGGATAATACAGATGACATTCTTTCATCTCCTTTATATCGTCCACGGGGTAGCGAGGAGGCTCCGGTGCAGTAATTTCGACCACCAGAGGCTCCGGTGCAGTAATTTCGACCACCAGAGGCTCCGATGCAGTAATTTCGATCGTCGGTGCATCTGCACCAGCAGGTGGGGCCTCCGTGGAAGCCACACTGCTTCTCCGCTGCTGGCTTCTGAGATCCGCTGGATGATCTTCATGCTGCGCCCGAGCTGCATCTCTTTTGGCTACTAGTACACTCACGGTTTTCTTCATCACATCCATTTCCGATGCCAACCGCGCCACAACATCTGCTTCCCGATCCATCTTTCTCTTCCGGCTTCTGTAACCGTATGGGTCATCGTTCTGGGGGAACCCTATTTTCCATGGAATGTGCCCCATGCCTCGTACACGTCCTCCGTGTTCAGGATTCCCGAGGGCTTTTGTCAGCGCGTCGTTCTCTCTGTTGAACTTGATCTTCCCCTCTTGAGCATCCCTCATTGCGTCAATAAGGGCTTGGGTGGGTTTAATTATTTTGCCCCGGTAAACACACTCCCCTGTCTCCGGGTTCAGCGTTCCCCCATGCCCGTACCACCAGCTTTTGGCCCTTGGGTCCCATCCCTCCGTACCTGGACGGATTCCTCGCGCCCTCAGCTCGTTCTCCATCTTCTCCCACCTAGGCTCCCAAAGGCGATACCCTCCTGGCCCCATAATATGATTGTACTCCTTCTTAGCCGCATTTTCCTTATTTTTTTTCGATATTTGAATGAACTGCTCCGATTTCTTTTGCTTCACAAATTCTGGCCAATCATGTTTCAGTTTCTCATATTATCCTTTGAAATCCGGAGTCTTGTTCTGCTTGACAAAGTCATGGGCTAGATTTTGCTTGAATTTCCGGAATGCGTCGGCCATCTTATGAAGAGCGAACTGTTTGACTAGCCTCCTCCTCTCCTTGTTTTCCTCAATCTTGTTACCCTCCTCATCGAATTTGTTGTATTCCGGAGGTAGAACGAAATGTTCCATAAGCTTCTTGAAGCAATCTTTTTTTGTTCTCTTATCGACAAAAGTGAAACCAGCAATTCGTGCCTTCTTTGGCTTATTCCACTCCTGGACGGTGATCGAGACGTTGTCTCTAACAATGGCTCCGCATTGGTTGACAAACTTGGTGGCCTTCTTGCGGGGCTCCAGCGGCCTGCCGGTTGCACTGTCGACAACCTCGATGGTGCATGTTTCTCCTTGTTTCATCATCTTGGTTGCGCCACGCTTTGACAACGTACTCGATTGTTTCGACGATCCGGCCGAGGGCTAAAATAAGAAAGAGAGTCGCGCGCGTTAGTCCACACATATTTATTCAAATCAGTTAGTTTGTATCACCAGAGGCTCAATGTATATATATACCTCGGCGCCGGAGGTGGTTGCTACTTCCATTTGAAGATCGTCGTTTATCGACGTTTGTTCGGCATCATCTTGCTGACGGCGCCCTTCATCTTCACCGTCAAGGTTCAGATAAGAAGAGATATCATCTTCTTCTTGTCCAGTCGGCACATATAGAATATCGCCGTTTATGATGCCGAACATATGTGCTTCACCGTCCGGATCATAGTTGTCCATAATCGGGTCAGCTCTATCGTCCGCCATTATGTCAGTCCTGAAAACATGTAGTAAAAATAAATTAATTAAGTGAAGAAGGGGGGCGGTGGCGGTGGCGGTGGTGAAAGGGCGGTGGCAAAAGGAGGGGGCGAGGAAGGGGTGGGAGAGGGTGTCGCGGTAGAGCGCGAGACGCGGCGGCAGACGACGGCGTCACGGAGAGGGAGGCGAGGACAACACACATGTATAACCCTCGCCGCCCCCTCTCGATCCCTAAAAAAAACACCGCGCGCATCGCCGCCCCCCTCGCCGCCCCCTCTCCGTATATACGTTTTTTTTTGTTAATTATCAAATTTTACGGTTATTTGTTAAGTTATACGTTTTTTGTTAATTAAGTTATTTTACGGTTATACATTTTTTGTTAAGTTATTTTACCGTTTTTGTTAAGTTATTTTACGGTTATACGGTTATCAAATTTTACGGTTATACGTTTTTTGTTAAGTTATTTTACCGTTTTTGTTAAACTAATTAACTAGTTAAAATTAAAAAGAACAAAAAAAAATTCTCTCTCTCTCTCCACGATCTCGCTAGCTCTCTGTACGTGGGCGAGAGGGGGCGGCGGGCGACGGCGGGCGGCGGCGTTGAGGGCGGGCAAGAGG
>NC_041393.1:717909520-717911832 GCF_002162155.2 Triticum dicoccoides | reverse complement strand
GTTGCTGCATCAAAGCGGACACCACTGTTTTGGTTGGTGCTCTTTTTATCTTGGGCGATTGTGTAAAATGTATTCCCATTTATCTCGTACCCTTGGAAAGTCGTTATAGTCGAAGATGGTGTCTTGGCCAACATGTACAGCTGATCTACAACATCATTGTCATTCATTAAATGTTTTCTCAACCAACTGCCGAAAGTCTCCATGTGGGCCTTCCTAATCCAGGATTCAGGCTTCCCCGGGTTGTCCGAGCGTAAAATATTCTTGTGTTTCTCAAAGTACGGAGCCACCAAGCTGGAATTGGTCAGTACAGTGTGGTGTGCTTCAGTCAGAGAATGGCCGTCCATACATGTCGTTGATTTCCTTCCGATCGTGCCTTTTCCACTTAGTCTCCCCTCGTGCCGCGATCGAGGAAGACCAATCGGCTTAAGGTCAGGAACAAAGTCAACACAAAACTCAATTACCTCCTCATTTCCATAGCCCTTGGCGATGCTTCCTTCTGGCCTAGCACGGTTATGAACATATTTCTTCAATACTCCCATGAACCTCTTGAAGGGGAACATATTGTGTAGAAATACAGGACCGAGAATGAAAATCTCTTCGACTAGGTGAACCAAGAGGTGCGTCATAATATTGAAGAAGGATGGCGGGAACACCAACTCGAAACTGACAAGACATTGGATCACATCGTTCTGTAACCGTGGTAGATCTTCTGGATTGATTACCTTCTGAGAGATTGCATTGAGGAATGCACATAGCTTCACAATGGCTACTCGAACATTTTCCGGCAGGAGCCCCCTCAAAGCAATCGGAAGCAATTGCGTCATAATCACGTGGCAGTCGTGAGACTTCAGGTTTTGGAACTTTTTCTTCGCCATGTTTATTATTCCCTTTATATTAGACGAGAATCCAGACGGGACCTTCATACTGCCCAGGCATTCAAAAAAGATGACCTTCTCTTCTTTGGTCAGAGCGTAGCTGGCACGACCTTGAAACCATTCCGGATGCCGGTCATCAGGGTCTTTCAAACGTTGCTGGTCCTGCCGTGCTTCCTTTGTATCATTTGTCTTCCCATACACGCCCAAGAAGCTTAGGAGGTTCACGCAAATATTCTTCGTAACGTGCATCACGTCGATTGCAGAGCGGACTTCTAGGACTTTCCAATATTCTAGCTCCCAGAATATAGATTTCTTCTTCCACATGGCTGCGTGCCCGTCAGCTCCCTTCGGAACTGATTGTCCGCCAGGACCCTTTCCAAAGATGACTTTCAAATCCTTGACCATATCAAATACCTCAGCACCAGTGCATTCCGCAGGCTTCGGCCGGTGATCTGCCTTGCCGTTGTAATGCTTGCCTTTCTTTCTTACTGGATGAATTTTCGGAAGAAATCGACGATGCCCAAGGTACACGTTCTTCTTACAATTTGGCAAATGTACACTTTCAGTCTCATGTAAGCAGTGCGTGCATGCATTGTATCCCTTATTTGACAGTCCCAAAAGGTTACTAAGAGCAGGCCAATCGTTGATGGTTACGAAAAGCAACGCTCGTAGGTTAAATTCCTCTTTTTTGTGCTCATCCCACACACGGACACCAGGTCTGCTCCACAGTTGTAAAAGTTCATCAACTAATGGCCTTAGGTACACATCAATGTCGTTGCCGGGTTGCTTCGGACCTTGGATGAGCACTGGCATCATAATGAACTTCCGCTTCATGCACAACCAAGGAGGAAGGTTGTAGATGCATAGAGTCACGGGCCAGGTGCTATGGCTGGAGCTCTGCTCGCCAAAAGGATTCATGCCATCTGTACTTAGACCAAATCTTATGTTCCTTGCGTCAGCTGCAAAATCTTTGAACTCTCTGTCGGTCTTTCTCCTTTGCGTTCCATCTGCGGTGTGTCTCAACTCCCCGTCCGACTTACGGTCCTCTTTGTGCCATCGCAACAACTTGGCATGCTCTTTGTTCCTGAACAGACGTTTCAACCGTGGTATTATAGGAGCATACCACATCACCTTGGCGGGAACCCTCTTCCTGGGTTTCTCGCCCTCAACATCGTCACCAGGGTCATCGCCTCTGATCTTATAACGCAATGCAGTGCATACCGGGCATTCATTCAAATTCTCGTATTCACCGCGGTAGAGGATGCAGTCGTTGATGCATGCATGTATCTTCAGAACCTCTAAACCTAGAGGGCAGACAACCTTCTTTGCTTCGTACGTACTGGCGGGCAACTCGTTATTCTTTGGAAACATATTCTTCAACATTTTCAGCAAGTTTTCAAATGCCGAGTCAGCTACACCTGCCTGTGCCTTCCATTT
>NC_041393.1:717903951-717908345 GCF_002162155.2 Triticum dicoccoides | reverse complement strand
GAACCAAAAGCAAACCTACACCCCCTTGTGAAGAGAAGTGGCACCAAATGGCTAAGTGAGTGCGCTGAACTGGTATATATAGGGGAGGAGCTTTAGTCGCGGTTGGCCTGGCCAACCGTGACTAAAGCCCCTCACGTGCACCAGCTGGCCACCGAGCGCCCTGGCCCAAGCCTTTGGTCGCGGTTCGTCTGCCGAACCGCGACTAAAGACTTCATTAGTCGCGGTTCCTACAGTTTCGCGACTAATGGGGCTGGACGGAAGCCTCTTTTTCTACCAGTGGCAATTGAAACTCACGCCAGCTATTACAACGATTGGAACTCATGCCAAATATTACCATTTGCAAAATGTTATTTTTCTCATGTACCAGCTAATATGGTTGTGTTTGCTCCCGGTTCCTTCCACGAAATTCAAAACGTCTTCTATGTGCATCATGTCAACAAGTATCCTAAGTGTCAGGACAAAGAAAAACTCGATATCGCTACAATCGCGCAATTGGCATCCATTATTGTTTGTACAACCGTTGAGTATGACATGTACACACCATTCTCCTCCTACTCTTGGAAATGTATGTTCCGAAGACCGTCGAAGTCACCACAGTTTCCCATTGCTAACAACACACTCTCTGCCATGAAAGAAAAGTTCAACTCTGTCACAAAGTAACAAGATTAGACACAATATATGCAATGCCATGGCAATATAGTGGGAGATGTGATTGTCTTCTTTAAACTCACATTAAATACTCCGATCTGGCGGCTGGTGGGCTGGGGTTCACCGGATCCGCCCGGATCTGGCCGGCGTGGCCTTGCCTCGTCCTGCCTGGCTCGGGTGTTCGCGGTGTGGTGCTCCCTGGTGGCGGCGGTGTGGGTCGTTCTCCATGTTTTGACGGGATGTATGCGGTGGGTGGATGCCGGGGCGGCGGCCTCGGGCGGTGTGGACGGCGCTGCCTCTTCGGCGGGCGACGGCCGTGGGTGCTGGTGGTCCGCGACTTCGGCCGTGTGGGCAGCGAGGTCTCGGTGGACGTCAACTACAGTAGGTCGGGGTGCCCCGTCACCCGGCGTGCCTGCTTCGATGAAGTCCAACGCCTTCTCCGGCTGCGTGCGCTCCCCTGGCCAGGCTTTGGCCGGGTGGATGGGATGAGGGCGGGACCGGGGGAAACCCTTGGCCGTCGGCGGAGGCCACGACAATGGCGGCGCCTTTGCTGGGCGTCGGTCCCCTTCTTGGAGGCCTTGTTGAGGTCCTCTCCCATCCTTCACTGTGATCTTCCTTTGGGTGAAAGCTCTAGTTCCCCTGCGGGCGACGGCGTCGTACCCTCGTCGTGCTCCTTCTTGAAGGCGTCACCTGGGGTTCCCGGAAGCATGGTGGGCACTTTGCAGTGCGTGTGAGGTGTTTGGTGGCGGCAATGTGTGTGGCGTTTCACCTATTCTCTGCCGGTCTTCGTCCTGATGGACTAGCGTAGATGGTGGTCATCGTTTGGCGTCATGGTGGCATCGATGGCGGAGGAACCTGCCAAGGTTGGCACCTCAATCTGCTCTGAAGATGGACCAGTGGAAGATGGCAGCGACGACACATGTGAGTGCGTTGGACCGGATTGTGCCTCGGACCCGGTATGTGGCTCGGTCGGGGCCTCCGGCTTTAGATGTTAGGCTTAGGTGGGAGGTTTGGGTATTTTGCCCAGCTTGCAACCCCTTCATCATTTGGATAGAAGTAGCGGCAGATGCTGCCAAGATGGCGGATTCAGACATATTGTTGTACTACTTTGTAAGGACCTCGAGAATAATCAATAATATGGCCGTATGCATCTTCCAGATGTAGAGGCCGGGGGTCATCCTCCTTTTCTAAAAAAAACTCACATTAAATATTACTATTATATATAATGTTATTTTATCATGTATCAACTAATATGATTGTGTTTTCTCTTGGCTCCTCCCACGGAAGTCAAATCATCTTCTGTGTATGTCATGTCGACAACTATCTAAGTGTGACGACAAATAAAAGACCAAATGCCCAATGTCACTACGCTCTCGCAGATGACATGCATTATTGATTCTGCAACCATCGAGTATAACATGTACAAGCCATCTACCTCATCTCACTCTTGGGAGTTGTGAGGTATGAAGGCTTATGAAGTCACCACATCTCTCCGTTGCCAACAATGCACCGCCTACCATGGAAGAAAATTCCAGCTCATTGTGAGACACTCGAAATGTCAAGCCAAGACTTTAACCCTTTGGTGAACGACACATAATCATGGTACTAAGCACCAAACCAATCTCATGGTTTTTAACCGCTAACAACATCAAATCAACTAATATGGTTGGTGTTTGCTCTCAGTACCTTCCACAAAAGCCAAAACATCTATCCTAAGGGTCATGACAAAGAAAAGCCTGATGTCACTACAGTCTCGCAGCTGGCATTCATTATTGATTCGACAACCATCGATTATAGCATGTGCATGCCATCTATCTCATCCACTCTCGAAAAGTCACGAGGTCCGAAGACCGACGAAGTCACTGCATCTTCTTGTTGCCAACAACACGCCGACCACCATGGAAATTCTAGCCCATTGCGAGACACTCGAGATATCAAACCAAGACTTTGACCCTTTAATGAGCGACGCATAATCATCGGTACTAAGCACCAGACCAATCTCGTGATTTTTACGCTTTAACAAGATCAGATCAACTTAATGTGTTCGTGTTTTCTCTTAGTTCCTTGCATGAAAGTTGAAACATCTTCTCTTTGTACGCCATGCCAACAACTATCCTAAGTGTCACGACAAAAAAATGCCTCATGTTACTATGGTCTTGCAGTTGGCATTCATTATTGCTTTCACAACCAGCAAGTATAACACATACACGCCATCCACAGCTCTTCCACTCTCGGGAGTCGCGAGGTCCAAAGACCGACGGAGTCCCCACATCTTTTCATTGCCAACAATGTGTTGTGCACCATGGAAAGAAAATACAACTCAATGTGAGACACTCGAGACGTCAAGCCAAGACTTTGACCCTTTAGTGGACGATGCATAATCACCGGTGCTAAGCACCAGACCAGTCTCGTGGTTTTTAACTGGTAAAAACATCAAATCAACTAAATGTGTTGGTGTTTGCTCTAAGTACCTTCCCGGAAAGTCAAGCATCTTCTCTTGTATGTCATGCCAACAAACGTAACAACTATCCTAAGGGTCGCAACAAAGAAAAGCCTGGTGTAGAGTCTCGTGGCTGGCATTCATCATTGATTCCACAACCGTCGAGTATAACGCATACACGACATCTACCTCATCCCACTCCCGGTAGTTGCGAGGTACGAAGACTAACGAAGTCACTGCATCTTCTCGTTGCCAACAACACGCCGTCCACCATGGAAGAAACTTACATCTCATTGTGAGACACTCTGAGACATCAAGCCAAGACTTTGACCCTTTAATGAACGACACATAATCACTGGTACTAAGCATCAGATCAATCTCATGATTTTTAATGGCTAACAACATCGGATCAACTAAAATGTGTTGGTGTTTGCTCTTAGTTCCTTCCACAAAAGTCAAAACATCATCTCTTGTACGTCATGCCAACAATATCTCAACAACTATCCTAAAGGTCACGATAAAGAAAAGCCCGATGTCACTACGTTCTTGGGGCTGGCATTCATTACTGATTCCACAACCGTCGAGTATAGCATGCACACGCCATCTACCTCATCCCACTCTTGGGAGTCGTGAGGGACGGACACTTACGCGGTTACCGCATCTCCCGTTGCCAACAATGCGCCGTCCACCATGGGAAAAAAATCAATCTCATTGTGAGACACTCGAGGCGTTAAGCCAAGACTTTTGGCCCTTTAGTGAATGACGCATAATCACTGGTAAGCACCAGACCAATATCATGGTTTTTAACCGCTAACAACACCGGATCAACTAATATGGTTGTGTTTTCTCTTGGTTTCTTCCACGAAAGTCAAAATATCTTCTATGTGCATCATGTCAACAACCGTCAACAACTATCCTATATATGTGTCACGACAAAGAAAAGCCTGACGTTACTACGGTCTCACAGCTGGCATTCATTATTGCTTTCAGAACCGCCAAGTATAACGCATACACCCCATCCGCCGCTCTCCCACTCTTGGGAGTCGTGAGGTCCGAAGACCGACGAAGTCCACGCATCTTCTACGTGCATGGAGCCAACAACTGTCAACAACTTTCCTAAGTGCCACGATAAAGAAAAGTCTGACGTTACTATGGTCTCGCAGCTGGCATTCATTATTGCGTTCAGAACCGCCAAGTATAACGCATACACCCTATCCGCCGCTCTCCCACTCTTGGGAGTCGTGAGGTCCGAAGACCGACGAAGTCCATGCATCTTCTACGTGCATGGTGCCAACAACCGTCAACA
>NC_041393.1:717879085-717902898 GCF_002162155.2 Triticum dicoccoides | reverse complement strand
GTGCCTACAACTGTCAACAACTTTCCTAAGTGTTACGATAAAGAAAAGCCTGACATTACTACGGTCTCGCAGTTGGCATTCATTATTGCTTTCAAAACCGCCAAGCATAACGCATACACCCCATCCGCCGCTCTCCCACTCTTGGGAGTCGTGAGGTCCGAAGACCGACGAAGTCCACGCATCTTCTACGTGCATGGTGCCAACAACTGTCAACAACTTTCCTAAGTGCCACGACAAAGAAAAGCCTGACGTTACTATGGCCTCGCAGGTGGCATTCATTATTGCTTTCAGAACCGCCAAGTATAACGCATACACCCCGTCCGCCGCTCTCCCACTCTTGGGAGTCGTGAGGTCCGAAGACCGACGAAGTCCACGCATCCTCTACGTGCATGGTGCCAACAACTGTCAACAACTATCCTAAGTGTCACGATAAAGAAAAGCCTGACGTTACTATGGTCTCGCAGCTGGCATTCATTATTGCTTTCAGAACCGCCAAGCATAACGCATACACCCCATCCGCCGCTCTCCCACCCTTGGGAGCCGTGCGGTCCGAAGACCGACGAAGTCCACACATCTTCTACGTGCATCGTGCCAACAACTATCAACAACTATCCGACGTTACTACGGTCTCGCAACTGGCATTCATTACCGCATTCCCAACCGCCAAGCATAGCGCATACACACGTCATCCGCCGCCCACCCACTCTCGGGAGTCGTGAGGCCCAAAGCCCGACAAAGCCACGCCACCTTCCCGTTGCCACAACGCGCCGTCCGCCATGCAAGAAAACCCAGCTCATTGCGAGGCGCTCGAGACGTCAACCCAAGACTTTGACCCTTTGGCGAACTCGCAACGCATAACCACCACCGCTGTCAACCTCCAGAAATCCAGAACAACAACAGCCCGACTTTCAACCGCCAACACCACCACAAAATTACCCGTGAAAAAAAATTATCCATGTAACTTTTTTATCGCTACATTATCCAGAACAATGCTCACACTCCCTCTTGACCGGGAGAGGATAGACTCGGAGGCGATCTCTTTTCACCTCTTGACCAGGGAGGGAGGTGAAACGGAACAGAGCGATAGCCCAAAGACCCCGCAAATCACGGAACTGCCACTCCCGGCCTCCACGTCACCGCCTACACTCCAGCTCCATCCTCTTCCTCTCCCCCACTCCCGGCCTCCCTCTCCTCTCCGCTCCGGCTATAAAAGCCGCCGCTCCCCTCGCCTGCGCTGCTCTCCGCTCTCCCTCGCTCTCGTACTACCTGATCCTCCGCGGAAGGTGGGGGAACGGAACGGGAAAGAACCGGTCTTGGGCGCGTGCTGATCTTTCCGGCGGCGGAGATGGTGGCGGCGGCGGCGATCCTGCCGGAGCTGGCCACGCAGCTGGTGGTGCCGGTGGCGGCGGCGGTCGGCATCGCGTTCGCGGTGCTGCAGTGGGTGCTGGTCTCCAAGGTGAAGGTCGCCCCCGAGCCGCGCGGCGAGGGCGGGTCGGCGGCCGGAGGAGGCGCCGGCGCGGGCGGCAAGGACGGCGCCAGCGAGTACCTCATCGAGGAGGAGGAGGGCCTCAACGACCACAACGTCGTCCTCAAGTGCGCCGAGATCCAGACCGCCATCTCCGAAGGTGAGCCACGCACCCCCACACAGCACAGAGATATGGCCCGGCCCGGCGGCCGTAGCTGGTAGTAGTAGTAGTTCGCGCTCCGGTCGGCGCCGGCCGGCGGGCGTGGATCGATCCGGCGTCCGAGGGCGGGCGGGTAGGTAGATCTCGGCCATCTCGGCGCCGGCTGCGGCCTCCCGAGCGCGCAGGAACCGGGCGCCAGCAGTAGTCTCCCCGCCGGTTTGACTGCTTTCTGTTCGCTTGCGGCGTGAACGCCGTCAGAAACTTTTCCTGTCCGAATCCGCCGCGGCGCGTAGCGTGTAGCATCATAATCCAGCATGATACTGTAGATGGTGTGTTGTGCAGCGGTAATTTCATATTTTTGATGTGTTCTGTAGCGGTAATTTCTTCATATTTTGATGCATGGATTCGTAATTTATTATATGCTTGATTCTGTACTTCTATCAACTTCTATAGTATCAGTCTTACACTTTATAGGTGGATCTGCGAGCAGACATTATAATATCGATTGTCCCCGCTTTGCGCAGCACGCGATATAATAATCCTCGCTCCAGCGCGTGCTGACTAATCGTGGTTAAATTTCGATTAATTAACCATCCGCTCACTCCCGACAAGATTTTTCTCCCTGGAGATATATATTTCTTGTGGGGAACGAGTGGGTGGGGATGCAGATCTGTGGGGATGGTTGACGGTTGGCAGTAAATCAGAAGTGTTTTTTTGTTCTACTTAGGAAAAAAAAACTAGAAGTGATTTGTTCTTGGTGAGAAGTGAGGTCCCCGGGCCCAACAAAGCCCAGCAGCGACCACGCTGCGGTGCAGGGATAGATAGGGTAAGCTGACTGACTGCATGAAGAAGAGGACAAGGTATTGCAACCGCGGTCCTCCCAGCTGCCATTTGAAGACACGGGGACAAATTTTCTGTGTACCTGCATTGTTGTAGTAGCAGGCTGTAATTAGCTTGCGCACATGCACATTCATGCTTATTAACTTGAAAGCAATCCTAGGAGCGCACATGAATGGACCTTATGTTTGTGTCCTGTTGGTCAGTGTTTCATGCAATTGCAAGGCAGTTGGGGAGGAATGTTAGGTGCTGCTGATTTTAGTGCTCTGTTTTATTTGCAGTTTTGCCCAAGGCTTTGTTAGCTGGTTTATATTCTTAATAATGGTATGTAAGTTTGTTTCAAGATCTTGCTAGGGTTAAATAAAAATAGGGTTAAATATAATCTAAGAATATGTGTTGGGTCAGGTCGAGGTCAGTTTTTTTGTTTGTTTTTTTTTTTGATAAAATAAAAGGCCAGCAGGTTGCTGTATGGCTCACAACACAGTACGTACATTGTCATTACTCTCACCTTTGATATTTTGTATTTGCCTCCATGTTTTATTCCTGATAAACTTCCTCTTGAAAATGCTTAGTGTCTACCTTTGTTGTATATGCATTTGTGGTCTGAACACTCTTGCTCTCTTGTAAAACAGGGGCAACCTCCTTCCTTTTCACCGAGTACAAGTATGCCGGAGGGTTCATGACCGTTTTCGCGGTCCTCATCTTCGTCTTCCTTGGCTCCATCGAGGGGTTCAGCACAAAGAGCCAGCCTTGCCATTACAGCGTGGGCAAGACATGCAAGCCTGCTCTTGCCAACGCCGCCTTCAGCACAATTGCCTTTGTGCTGGGTGCGGTCACCTCGCTTGTGTCTGGTTTCCTCGGAATGAAGATCGCGACCTACGCGAATGCCAGGACAACTCTCGAGGCAAGGAAGGGTGTCGGGAAGGCGTTCATCACCGCTTTCCGCTCTGGTGCTGTGATGGGCTTCCTTCTTGCTGCGAGTGGCCTTTTTGTTCTCTACGTCGCAATCAACCTGTTTGGGCTTTATTATGGTGATGACTGGGAGGGCCTTTTCGAGGCTATCACCGGGTATGGTCTCGGCGGTTCTTCCATGGCTCTTTTCGGCCGTGTAGGCGGCGGGATTTACACCAAAGCTGCTGATGTTGGCGCTGATCTTGTTGGGAAAGTAGAAAGGAACATCCCTGAAGATGACCCGAGGAACCCAGCTGTAAGTGCCTATCCTCTGTTGTCGAACAGAGTATTAATATTCTGATAGGTAGTATTTTTTATCTACGCATGAGAATGATCATTCCTTCCTTCATGCAGGTCATTGCAGACAATGTTGGTGACAATGTTGGAGATATTGCTGGAATGGGTTCAGATCTCTTTGGTTCCTACGCCGAGTCGTCTTGTGCTGCTCTTGTTGTTGCCTCGATCTCTTCCTTCGGAATTAACCATCAGTTCACCCCCATGATGTACCCACTCCTAATTAGCTCAGTGGGTATAATAGCTTGTTTGATAACGACTCTTTTTGCAACCGATTTCTTTGAGGTGAAGGAGGTAGATCAAATAGAGCCTGCCCTTAAAAAACAGCTTATTATCTCCACTGCCGTGATGACCGTTGGCATTGCACTTGTCAGTTGGTTAGGCCTCCCGTATACCTTCACAATATTCAACTTTGGTGCCCAGAAGACTGTGCATAGCTGGTATTGCCATCTTTTCAATTTGAATTTATATAATTTTGTTCAGGCCTTCCTCATTGAATTCATGATCTCACTTCACCTTCTATTTTACAGGCAACTATTTTTGTGTGTGGCGGTTGGTCTCTGGGCTGGCCTAGTCATTGGATTCATTACAGAGTACTACACAAGCAATGCATACAGGTACTTGCAATTTTGGTCATGTATAATTCTCATTGTGAGTTTCAAGTTCCTGACAGTTCGGCGCTTTCAGTCCTGTGCAGGATGTTGCTGATTCCTGCAGAACTGGAGCTGCTACCAATGTCATCTTTGGTCTTGCTCTGGGATACAAATCAGTTATTATCCCTATCTTCGCCATTGCCTTCAGTATTTTCCTCAGCTTCAGCCTTGCCGCGATGTATGGTGTTGCTGTGGCTGCTCTTGGAATGCTCAGCACAATTGCGACCGGTCTTGCCATTGATGCCTATGGCCCTATCAGTGACAACGCTGGAGGCATCGCTGAAATGGCTGGCATGAGCCACAGAATCCGTGAGAGAACTGATGCTCTGGATGCTGCAGGAAACACAACTGCTGCCATTGGAAAGGTATACAATCTTTAACTTGTTTTCTGTCTTTAATTTGAGAGCTGAATGACCTTATTATCTCATTCAAGGAAGTGCATTCCACTGTAACTTGAATACTCCATAGAATATTTCTTCAGTTATAATTTCTTTCCACAAATTTCATTTCAAACTACTAAACTCTGTTTACCATGGTTTTTTACCTGTAGGGTTTTGCAATTGGCTCGGCTGCCCTGGTGTCCCTTGCTCTCTTCGGTGCCTTTGTGAGCCGTGCCGGGATCACAACTGTTGATGTTCTGACACCAAACGTTTTCATTGGCCTCCTTGTTGGTGCCATGCTCCCGTACTGGTTCTCTGCAATGACCATGAAGAGTGTTGGAAGCGCGGCTCTCAAGATGGTGGAGGAAGTGCGGAGGCAGTTCAACACCATCCCTGGGCTCATGGAGGGCACCGCCAAGCCTGACTATGCGACATGTGTGAAGATCTCCACCGATGCGTCCATCAAGGAGATGATCCCCCCGGGTGCTCTGGTCATGCTGACACCTCTTATTGTCGGGACCTTCTTTGGCGTTGAGACCCTCTCTGGTGTCCTTGCCGGTGCTCTGGTTTCTGGTGTTCAGGTTGGTGGAACATTCTGTTTTGTGGGAATATACTTAGCATTCTGTTTCCGTACTCTGTTGCTGCATGCATAGCCATGTGATGTTCCACTCAAACTGTGTTGTTTTTATCCAGATTGCCATTTCAGCATCGAACACCGGTGGTGCCTGGGACAACGCGAAGAAGTACATTGAGGTAAAGATCCTTTGACCCCCATCAGTCAGGAGCTTTCCTTTTCCTCACGCGTTTGCCAAAAATCATTAACTGTGTGTTTCCTTGGTTTTAGGCTGGCGCATCTGAGCACGCAAAGAGCCTGGGCCCGAAAGGCTCGGACTGCCACAAGGCTGCTGTGATCGGCGACACCATCGGGGACCCTCTCAAGGACACCTCGGGCCCCTCACTCAACATCCTCATCAAGCTCATGGCGGTCGAGTCCCTCGTGTTCGCCCCCTTCTTCGCCACCTATGGAGGCATCCTCTTCAAATATCTTTAGAGCGAGAAGGCCGATGCATGATCGACTATCTAGTTTTGCCGGTGGGGAGCGTGCTACTTCATCTACATGTTATGGAGCTCCTTCAGATGATGACCCTCTTGTGTTTTACATTTCGTTGTTCCTGGTCTTGCGCAATCATGTTGAACTTTGTCTAGTTTTCGTTCCGGTAGATGTAGTAGTGGTAGCAGAGGGTAGCGAAATGGACGGCCATTCGACAGGTTTGGACTAGAGTGTCTTGGGGGTTCTATTGTGCCTGAAGATGGATGATGATGATGACGACGACGATGATGATGAATCTTGTATGCATATTGCAGATTCCATGTCTTGAATTTTCAATGGGAGCTACCCTTATCATTCTGTAGGTGATTGGATGGATGCAATATGACATTGTGTGGATTATTTTTTTGCGTTGAATTTATTTCTTGAGGGGATGTTTTTGGGTTGAATTTCTCAGAAAGCATGAAAGTGGGGACAAGGTTAAACCGAGCTTGACCTTATGTGAGCTTGGATGAACAGTAAAATACATTTTTTTTCATCAAAAAACATCGTTTTCCCATGTATTTTTACTAATGTCATTTTGTGATGAAACTTTACAAGAACATTTGTCAATGTTTGCTATCTTTTTCAGAATTATTTGATTTTTTTCTATTTTACTGTTCACCTTGGGCTCACAAAGGCTCAGTTCAGAAAAGCACTTTCATGAAAGTAGCTGCTTCAGCGAAAGTACCTTTCTACACCCAGGGGCAAATGCTCATGGTGTGAACATACTTTCACAAATGTTTGTTGTGCATGCAAAATTTCATCACAAAATCACATTTGTGGAAGTCGTGCCAAAAAAACAAAGTCAGACCTCCAAAATGCTTTTGTAAGTAACATTTTCAGAGCATTGATTTTTTCTTTATCATGCCTTTCACCAATGTGATTTCGCGATGAAATTTTGCATGCACAACAAACATTTGTGGAAGTATGTAACAAAAAATTCAGATTTTTTTTTATTTTTTTTATTTTACTGTTCACACCTTGAGCATTTGCCCCTGGGTGTAGAAACTCCTTCAGGGACTATGTCTTACGTCAGGGTCACTGGTGATGACTGGAGTATAACAAAAGGGCAGGCATCAAAATACATCTTGTTCCCAGGGTCCTTTTGGTCTTAACTAGTAAACTGGATCGTAATGTCATTTCAATGGCGTCAACTTGTTAGTTGCAATGAGAGCAATGTCTTAATCTTAAATTAACATAATTAGTCTATTGCAAAAAGTCTTGTTAGAAAAACACTGCACAAGTAAGACAATCAAGAAAAAGGAGGCGTGGATTTAACATTAAAAACTATACAGCCAACAACTAGCAACAATGATTAGGCCATGCTTGGGTTGAGTGTATTTTTTGTCTATTTTGAGGAGAAGCATAGAAAATACCCCCAATCCAAGCATGCATGCCAAATACTCCCTCCGTTCCTAAATGTAAGTCTTTGTAGAGATTCCATTGGATGGACTACATACGGAGCAAAATGAATGAATCCACACTTAAAATGCATCTACACTAGTAGAAAAACACCTAATAGTCCCGGTTCGTGAGGGCCTTTAGTCCCAGTTCATGAACCGGGACTAATGGGCCGTTACTAATACCTCCACCCATTAGTCCCGGTTCAAACTAGAACCGGGACTAATGTGCCTCCACGTGGCTCTGTGCGCCAAGCCCAGTCAAGGGGCCTTCGGTCCCGGTTGGTGGCACCAACCGGGACCAAAAGTCCATGTTTTTTTTGGAAATTGGCTACTTTAGGGGTTTTGGGGGTTATTTTTAGGTTGTTATATTAGCTAGCTAATAGAGAGAAGTGTCCTCTCTTATATCTTCGTCCTTGGTTTACCAACGCTGCTGCTATATATGTTCATTTTACCCGCTGATATAATAACTCATGCATGCTCGCATACATCAGCATATATAATAACAAGTACTCGTCCTACTAATCATGCATCATCATACAACTTCTACTCGTTATTAATAATAAGTCATACGATCATCATCCTCATAGTCATCGAACCCAACCCTACATAATTGTTCTTAACACATGATCATCAGTATCAGGTAGGACCTAAACACCCTTAAGGTAAAATAGCATAAAACAATATAGACCCTGACTCTCCATTATGAAGAATGGCGATCATCCTGTCTCCAATTTTTGCCCTTCGCTGAATGTTGCTTCCAAGAAGCTCCTTACGACTGTCCATACATTTTTTCCATTCTTTGATTCTCATGTCTCCACTTATTTTAGAAATCCGGTATGGACAGTTGAGATTCGTAGGACGACCTGGTTGTATGTTCAAAACATGAAGGCTACCGTGTGTATACATCAAATGAGGCACACAATCATTCGGGATTATCTGTTGAAAAACATAGTAATAACTTCGTAGTTAGCAATGATATGATGTACTAGTTTTAGAAGTGTGCAAAAAGATGCACGGATGTTGTAATAGTACAAAAATCTTACCAGGGTATTTCCATGGTAGTTACCGTAGTTCAACACGTGCACTAGTGGCACGTATTGACCATAATGTTGAGGAGTTCGATTGTAGACATTGTAATTCTCAAGATCAGTACAAAATGCGACCAGATGATTTTTCTCCTGATAAGTTAGTTCGGAGCCTTCGGTGTAGTAGGTTTTGTCTACCATCTTCCGCACATTCTTTGAAGAATGAAAATAAGCTGTCAATGGAGAATAAGTTGTCAACTATTTTGAAATAAACAATATAAATTACTTAATAACTATGTTAAGCTCACATGGAGGAAGAATTGGAGGTGTATCCACAAGGACGAAAATCGTAGGTCTCTCTTGCTCGATTGTAGGATCACCAAGATCCATGGTAACAAGCATACCCTCATCAAAACCATACATCTTGCAAAGTGCTTCCCAATTTTTGCAACCAAAATGGGTTACACTCTGAGCATTGTACAGCTTTACTTGAAAATCCACACCATGATGGGTACTTAAAATAATTTTTTTGGTTTCAAAACTTTCATGGTCTTCAAAACCCATCCTCTCCAAGACATAGCGTCTTGCAAAGCATGGGATAAGCTAGTCGAATTGAAAAAGATGAAAAATATTGTCATGATTAATATAGTTGAAGTCATGAGTAATTACGAAAAAAAACTATTATCGTCGGTTGCGTACCGTATGAACATCGAAGGTCTCCTCGAGCTTAATGCTAAAGCGACGATCTTCGTCCAGCACAATGAACCTGTCGCAGATACCTCGGTCCTCGTGGCACCAGTCGCACTCCCCCGGGCGGTTTTCGTCGTCCGATGAGTACGACATTTCCGGCCTACGTTCATAATTCAAATATTAAACTAGATCATTATTATTAATCACGGGTTGACTATCGATGATCGATGTACATAGCTCCTCCTTTCATTCCCGAATGCATTATTATATCAAATTGTCTAGCACACGGGAATGAAGGAGAACTTATCCAATATGAGCATTCAATAAGCAAAACCAAATCATAAAATAAGCAAAACCAAATCATAAAATAAAGTATAGTATTCAAATTAGCATGCATTCAATAATTATAAGCAAAAGTACATCATCTCTTGGTGTCCGTACATCGTCGAATATTATCACTAATACAACTAGAACCGTAGCGCCCGACGGGTATCGACGCGAGCGGTGGACACCCAAAGATAAGGAACCATCACAGGATCATAGCTCCAGTGAGATCGCTGAAGAACCTGCCAGGTATTGTCGAATCCGCCTTCCAATGCAACCATGTAGCGACGGACGTGCTCGTCCTCCTCGCTGACACGGTGACGTACCACCTCCGCGGTGTCCGGATGCCTCACCACCGTCACTAGCCCACGCGACCGCCACCAAACAAGGATCGGGTCAACAACGGGCTGCCTCCTCACCAACCTACGCCCCCCGGAAGGTAGCACCTCCTAATACCAGCCCGGCGGAGCCCAGTCCCGAACATGGCCCTGATCAAGCAGGCCTCCACCGCCGAGTCGACGACGACGAGGATGCGGGATAGGCATCAAAATACATCTTGTTTCCCAGGGTCCTTTTGGTCTTAACTAGTAAACTGGATCGTAATGTCATTTCAATGGCGTCACCTTGTTAGTTGCAATGAGAGCAACGTCTTAATCTTAAGTTAACATAATTAGTGTATTGCAAAAAGTCTTGTTAGAAAAACACTGCACAAGTAAGACAATGGAGAAAAAGGAGGCTTGGATTTAACATTGAAAACTATACAGCCAACAACTAGCAACAATGATTAGGCCATGCTTGGGTTGAGTGTAATTTTTGTCTACTTTGAGGAGAAGCATAGAAAATACTCCCAATCCAAGCATGCATACCAAATAATTAATTGCAACTCCAACGCGGTACATCAAAACGGACACCTCAAATGTCCACCGACACATGGGCCAGGCGAATTGTTCGGACTTTCATGTCTTGAATTTTCAGTGGGAGTTACTTTTATCATTGTGTAAATGATTGGATGGATGCAATGCAGACTTATTGTGGTATATGTTTTTTGTGTCAAATTGCTCCAATTGAGGTGTCATGAACCCTCTCAAGAAAGCATGAAAGTAGCGGCTTCAGGAACAAAGCTGTTAAAATGTCTTATGCCAGGGTCACTGATGACTGGAGTATAACAAAAGGACATGCGTTGGAGTATGTGTTGTTTCCCACGGTCAATGGAGTAAACAAAGTAGAGGCATCAGAGTATAGATTGTTTATCAGGGTCCTTTAAGAGCAACTCTAGCAGACCCCGCAAAACGCCCCGGCCCGCAAAATAACCGCCAAATTGCGGGTTGGGGCCAAAAAATATGCACGAGCAGACCCCGTAAAACGCCCTGGCCCGCAAAAAATTTCGTGGGGCGCGGCAAATCTTCTCTCTCAACCTCCATCTTCACGGGCTGGGAGGCCGACCCGAGCTCAACCCCCATCCGGCGCGAGATTATGCGGGAGGGACATTTCCGCGCCCCCTTTCCCGCTCCCCGCACCCTCCGCCACCATTGCCCCCCCTCTGAAAGCTCCCGCTGCTCCTCCCCGGCCGTCCCTCGCCGCCATGGACGACCCCATGCTGTCCCCCGTCACCGTCGAGGTCGCGCACGCCCCTTCCCCTCGGGCGGATCTCGTCGCCGGCCATGTAGGCCTCGCCGGCGTCGCCCAAGCACACGCCACGCCTGCCCGCAAGCGGCAGGGCAACGTGCTTGTGCAGGCGGGAATCCGGCTCCCCCCGCCGCGATGGCCCGCGCTCCGGGCGCCAATGCCGCTGTGCGATCCTGGCCAGCGACGGAGAAGGCCGACAAGGTCGCGGGCGTAAAGCGGAGGAAGGTCCCGACTTCAAGGAACAAATCTTCTTCAACCCCTCACTCCATCCCCCCCCCCAAGGTGGTGCTCCGGCGATGCCGTTCAAGGGTGCCACTGCACCCGCGAGCGAGGTGTTCGACGAAATGGTCGGAAGGTATATCTCTTCGGACTTTGGTGATTCTCTTTCATTTTTGCCATTGTTCTTCGATAGCTCATGACTTGTCATCGTTCGGTATAGCGGTGGTTCGAACAATGCAACAACCGAGTTCGTGAACTTGTTGGACACGAACGCGGTTGACATTGATCAAGCCCCTGTCGAACCTTTCGACTACAATGAAACGGAGGGCGGCGTGGACGATCATGGTTGTGCGGACGACTTGGTGGAGATCGAAGTGGAAGCGTTTGAGAATTCACAAGCAAAAGCTGGGAAAAGCCAAAGATCAAAAACTACACCATCTTGGAAGATCAAGCTTTGATCAAAGCATGGAGTGCGGTGTCTCTTGATGCATGCACTGAGTACTAATCAAACTGCCAAGAGATATTGGCAAAGGATCGAAGATCAATACTTCCGCATTATGAAAAACTACCCCAACAAGACTCCACGCACATTTCGGTCGCTTCAAGGTCGTTGGGAGAACATCAAGCCTATGTGCAGCCGTTGGGCAGCTTGCTTGGAGCAAGTACGCAATGCACCTCCAAGTGGCACCGTGGAGTCCGACTATGTGAGTTTGCTTTGCCTTTGTTGAAGTTGTGCATCATTATAATGTATCATGAAAAATGATTGCATCACCTTGTTCGCATTGTGTAGGACAAGATTGCTCAACAAAGATACAAGGACATGGAAGCTTCGAAAGGCAGATTTTTCAAATTAGAGCATTGTTGGGAGTTGCTCCAAAAGTGCGAGAAGTGAAAGTTGATCGACAAAGAGTCCCCACCCAAGAGAGGCTCACTTACAAACATGGATGAAGACGAGGATGATGATGGCCCAAGAAATTTGAATAAGCCCGATGGCGACAAGAAGACTAGAGAGAAGATAAAGAGAGAGCAAGAAGCATCAAGCTTGAGGGAGAAGATTGATGCCATGGTGCAATCAAACGAGTTAATGTTGTTGAAGTCGTTGGATATCAAGAAAGAGTTGGCCGAAAAGAAGGCAAAAGAGAAGCAAGAAAAATGGCAAATGCTCAAGGAAGAGGGGCTGCGCAGAGCTGCCATTGAGGAGAGAAAAGTACGCGCCTCTGAAAACAAATCGTTGTCATTGTTGCTCGCCGAAGAGAACAAGATCATGTCAATGAACCGCAATGGCATGGACGAGGTCACCAAAACATGGCATGATATGGCAAGGAGAGAGATCTTGAAGAGGAGAATAGTCGCCTCGGCCGGTCCGTCTGCCAGTTCCGGTGATGTTTTCTCTGCTCCACACAGTGGCAATGTGGATGATTTCGGTGCGGGAGTTGGAACAAGCGACGGAGGTGGCTACGGTGGCGCCAATGAAGTTTTAAATGGACTCCATGGCGCCGAGTGAAGATCGACCCCCAAGATGATGCCGGACATGGACGCATACCTTTGCATGCCCTCTTTTGCGTAACGAACTTCGCTTTTATTCGCGTGCAAATTGTTTATGTCATTTGAATTTGAACTTGTTTGTGAAACCCTATGACAATTTCAGATTTGCAGTTCTTGTGTTTGCGGGTCGTTGCGCTGGAGCCCGAGCAGAACCCGCATAGCCGACCCGTAAAAAAACATATTCCGCGAATATACATTTTTACGGGTCCGTCTGGGGGGTCTGCATCTGTGCTAGTCTTCGCCGACCCGCAAAAGCGGTTTTGCGCGAACTGCAAACGCGTTTTGCGGGCCGGCGTTTTGCGGGGTCTGCTAGAGTTGCTCTAAGGCTTAATTGGATCGTAATGTCATTTCAAATTTTCAATGGCATCATCTAGTAAGTTAGAAACCAAACAAAGTACGATATCAATATCTTCATCTCACAATAATAGTAGTTACTGTATCGAAAAAGCGTTATTAGAAAATCACTGCATAACTAAGATTATCAAGAAAAAACACTACATAACTAAGATAATCAAGAAAAAGAAAGTGTGCTTGTCGAAAAGGAAAAAAAGGTACCGCGAATTTAACATGGAGAACAGGCAGCGCTAATTAGGCCATGCTTAGATCAAGTGCAACTTTTATGTACTTTGAGGTGGAGCATATAGAAAACACTCCTTGTCCAAATAGGCCGAGTTATCGAAAAGGTCACGTCTCAACCAATTATATCCACGGAGTAGATATGTAAATAGAAGTAGCAGCGAGTACGATATTGTAAATTTTCTTATAAACGATGTAACCATTATTACTAATAAATAAAGAGGATGTTTTATCTAAAAAAAGAAGAAGCAGCGAGTACGTAACGTAGGAAAAAACAAGAATGGCAAAGGGATATGGGTGGAGCCTCCGTAGACGATGGCGCAAATCATCTTTACGCCTTCACTATTTAAACCGAGTTCATTTTAAATTTAAATAATACAGGTGGTTCGAGAGGTTCAAGGAAAAACTCAGACCGAAAAATCAACGCGACGCAACCCACTTGGGTAAACACCTTTGTCTCCACCTATGCTTAAACCTAGCTCTAACAATCATTAACTGAAGTTGTGAATTGATTTACAATCAGATATGTAGCATTAAGGTTGTAAATTAATTTGAATTTCATGGCTTTCAAATTACTCGAAGCTGTAGCCCGACAGAAAATAAGGAAAACAGAGGTCCTGACACGCAAAAAATCCCCCACATTCGTCCCCCTTCTCCGGTCCGGGTCTCCCCTCCCCCGCCCCCTCTCGCGTTCTCCGCCTCCGGCCCACCACCAGAGCGGAGACCAGCCCGCCCGCCCGCGTCGCCGGAGGCCGTCGCCTCGCCGCCAACGCCCAGTCAAACGCACGCACGCACGCACGCTCTCCCCAACCACCGCGGCAGCCCGAGCCAAGCTCCTCCCCTCGCCCCACCGGCCCCGCAATTCCCCAAAAACCCCCGACCCGATCCCCGCCCATGGCGTCGGAGATCGAGGTGCTCGAGGACACCACCGCCGCGGCGGCGGCGGCGGCGACGCCCGCGGAGGTGCCGGTGGCCGCGGCGGTGGCGGAGGAGGAGGCGCTCAAGGACGACGTGTACACGGCGGCGGCGTACGGCGATCTGGAGAAGCTGCAGCGGCTGGTGGAGGCGGAGGGCCGCCCCGTCGGCGGGACCGACGCCTCCGGCTACTACGCGCTCCAGTGGGCCGTCCTCAACAACCGCGTCGCCGCCGCGCAGTACATCCTCGAGGTTCCGGCCCCGCCCCGCTCCGCTTCCCTCCCCTCTCAGCTTTACCCATGCGCGCTTGCTCTGCGAGCTGAACTTTGCATGCCACACAACTGCGGGCGCCTTAGTGTCGATGTCCGGAACAATTTACGCCGCTGCGAGCTTTAAACGATGGATGCTTATCGTTACCGTGGTCAGAAATTGCCATGCATTGGGTATGGGCCTTTGGGGGATTCCATGAAGTGTGTATGAGCTTGGAGTGTAGCCATGGGAGCTTTCTCAGCTGCTCATTTACTCGGTTGACGGGACAATTGAATGTCCTAGTGCTGTGGCTGGGTAGGTTTGGGCAGCCATGCTTACAACGAGGGGAATTTTCCCGAGGCCGTATATTTGAGTTGGTTAACCGCATGGATTCGTTCGAGGGCACCAGCTTGTTGTTTGTCGCATTCACCATTTGCCTCAGTTTAATTCCTCCACAGTTTCGAGTATAAGCAAATGAGCGTGTGGCGGGCTTGGGATAGTCTGCTCATACAATGTAGTGTACCCCATGGCGATCAATAGGAGTATGCCTGTTATGTACTTGAGTGCGTGAATGGGCTTTCTACGCAGTACTTGCTCCTGGTAGCTGTAGTTGCCTGAATAATTTTCTATATTGGCTGGGTGATGATTTTGTGGTCTTTGGACAGCATGGTGGAGATGTAAATGCTGTGGATCACACCGGGCAGACAGCACTTCACTGGAGTTCTGTACGTGGTCACATACAAGTTGCTGAACTACTTCTGAAAGAGGGAGCTAAGGTGGATGCTGCTGATTTATATGGCTATCAGGTCTGCATACTGACTTCTTCCGTGTCTTTCGCCCTTGTTTTGCCTTTGTGTTTGCTTTTGGGTGTCCAATGTTCATTCACAACTGATAGACAACTAGTCGTTGGATATTTGCCTGCCAAATGGATCAACTATTCCCATCTTGTTTTCCTGCAAGTTACACGATAAGATATATGTAATGGACAAAAAAACCTTTGGCTATACGATTTTTTCTACATGAAAAGAAATGCAAGAATCAACGGCATTCACATGTGGCATTGAATTAATTACAACTCTATAAATCAATATATACTGTTGTTTGCAGGCCACACATGTTGCAGCGCAGTATGGTCAGACAGCATTTATTTATCACATTGTTGCAAAATGGAATGCCGATCCAGATGTCCCTGACAACGATGGAAGAAGCCCATTGCACTGGTTTGTTCGTACCTTATGCTCTTGAGTCTTGAGTAACTCATTAGCCTACCAATTATTTCTGCTGGTGCATTATGTAACATATGTCTGAACAGAACTTTAGGACCTGCTTTTACATTTACATTTCTGTTTTCTTATGTGTTGCTTATTTACCTTGTAGGGCTGCTTACAAGGGGTTCGCAGATTCGATACGTCTTCTTTTGTATTTGGATGCTCATAGGGTGCGGCAGGATAAGGAAGGCATGTGCTAAATTTATTCACTGCTCTGCTTGTAAATAGAACACAGCACGTGGAGCTTGACTTTTATTTCTTTATGACAAATGCTGCCGTAGGTTGTACTCCTTTACATTGGGCTGCTATCCGGGGTAATCTAGAAGCATGCACTGTGCTAGTTCAGGCTGGGAAAAAGGATGACTTGATGGTGAAAGACAAAACTGGTTTAACTCCAGCACAGCTTGCTGCTGATAAGAATCATCGACAAGTTGCATTTTTTCTTGTGAGTAACAACACGGACCATGTCATTTCTGTTCTAGTCTACTTGAGCTGCTATTTCCAGCACCTCGGAGGCTCAATGCACAAGCACTGTCATCTAATAGGGATTCTGTCTAGTAATTATTTTGATTTGCATAAAGACAAAAACTATAAGCAATATTAATTTGCATCACTATAGATTTTGTATGCCTGCTTTCTAATTGTTTAAATTCGTTAAGGAAGGCTGAGTTTCATGATGAGGTATTGTTGGCGAATTTGTTGAATGATGCACATGCTTTCTGAACCTGGTAATTTTATGTGTAGACTTGATAAAAGTACAGTCAAATGACATGTCTAATTGGCTATATTTAGAACAAAAAGCAGATACTGGTTTGGCTGGAAAATACCAGAAACTGGTACTTGTATGTACATAGATGCAACCAAGGAGAAAAATATATTTTCTTCTTTGTGACCTATTCTCTTACTGTCTCACAGATATTTTGCAGATTCCATTTGAACTTAGGAATTGAAATGATTAACTGTTTAGCATTTACATGTGGTTGGCTGATTGCACTGATAGATTAAGACTTCTTCACTTTAATTATTTATGATGCCTTGTAGATTAACCGTTTCAGTTATCCCTCAATGTATATTATCTGCAAAAAAGCGATCATGTTGATCTTGAGTTGAAAGGGCTTTAGTATTGCTGATATTTGAACTGGGGAAATCTTTTCTTGTTTCCAAGAAGAATCTGAAGACTTGATTTGCGTCATTCCTTACAGGACAATGCTAGAAGGGTACATGACAGTGGATGTAACAGGAATCCGACATTTGCAAAGCTATCAAAAGTAGGGCTTGCTCCTCTTCTTTGGTGTATCGCTGTTGTATTGCTTGCTACATATATACATTCTGTTATAGCAGGTAAGTAGCGTTTCTAATGTCTTTTCACTCGCCCTGTTCTTCCGCACTGTGGTGCTTATTTATATTTCCTTTTTACCAGGACAATATAACATGGGTATGCCACCAGCATTTGGGCTATTTGCATGGTCCGGAGTTTTCGTTGCAACTGCTGGCTTGGTCATGTTCTATAAATGTAGCAGGTACTGAAGCATTTGGGTAGTCCTCCGTTCCAAAATATTTGTCGTGGCTTTAGTTCTGAACTAAAACCACAACAAGTATTTTGGGACGGAGGGAGTAGTTATGAAAAGGTTGAATCCAGCAAGCATGTTGATTCTTGTCAGTTACCACTTTTCTTGACAATACTTTCAGACAGTGGCAGAGTTCATTATGTGTCTGCTTGCATATTTGCACTCATATATGACATCCTGTTTAGATTACTCTTATATGTGTTACGTACATGGCAAATTATTTAAACATTATTCTTTTGCGATTGCAACGTATATATGTGTTGCAAATTTGCTCTATTAAAATGTAGTGCTACTAACCCATTGCCACCAGTTAGAGACAAGCGACCTAATTATCATTAAGCAACACCACTATGATGTAAAATTTGCTTTTACTTTCTGCAGGAAAGACCCTGGCTACATCAGTGCGAATACAAGAGATTCACATAATCAAAGGGACGATGTAAGTTTGAAAGATTAGCCGAGTTAATTTGGTTTGCTGCAAGCACCTTTATGATCATTTGCTATTCTAGATGCGTTACCAAATTTAAGGTTTAAGCATATCCCAAAATGTTGCAATCCCATTTTGCTTTAGGAACCCTTGTTGAAGATGGAGTTAGACAATCCTGCACTTCTGACTGGTAACTGGTCACAGCTTTGTATAACCTGCAAAGTAAGCGGTACATTACTACATTATACAGTGATGAATTAGTTGTCTCTATCCTAGAATTATATTCTTAGGCCTCTGATTTCTGAACGTGTCGTTCTGCAGATTGTCAGACCTGTTCGTTCGAAACATTGTTCTACATGTGATCGCTGTGTTGAGCAGTTTGACCATCACTGCCCCTGGGTATCTAATTGCGTCGGCAAGGTAGGCTTTTCAGTCATGTCATATGTGCCTACATGTGATCAAATGTAGCTATCAACTTATCACCTCTTCTGAAGATGTATTGGACGGTTTATGTTGCTTGATGAATATCATGTAGACAAAAGGTTATGATACCACCTTACTTTTAAGAAAGTGACACTATGAAGAGCCTGTGCTTATCACTTGCTGATTCTTTCTTTACTTTTTGTTTGAATTTTGTTATTCTCTTCATATCTGCTTGTTCTTCAGTCTGATCTATAGTGGAATGTAACTGCAGAAGAACAAATGGGAATTCTTCATGTTCATCACTCTAGAAGTAATTGCAATGATCATTACTGGTTCTGCTGCCATCATAAGTATAGTCTTAAGTCTTCTGTGGCTTTTCCTTGCAACATGGACTGGAAATGTTCCGTATGATTCATTACATTTTTTGTTGGCAGGGACTGTAAGTGACCCAGCTTCTCCAGCATCCTTTGGCGATTGGCTTGGCTATTCTGTTGTTTACCATACTGGAGCTGTTTCTTTTTTCATGATGGACCTTTTCATTTTCTTTGGTGTTGCATGTCTAACAGGAGTTCAAGCGTACCAGGTATTTAAAGTTTTAATGTTATAAATCTTGGATGTTTTTACCTAAGAAAACCAAGTTATTTGTTATTTGATTCTAAAATCATGAAGCCACCGATATGCTTGTGCATTGTAGCACAATCTTCAACATTTTTTGATTGCTAACTAAACTAAGGCATGAACTTGTATAAAACATCCTGAACATAACATTATTTGTGCCTTGCTGGATCTTTTTTTTACGGAAAGTATGCTACTGCGGTAACACCTTTACTAGAGTTTTCCCAGATATTTGTGCCTTGCTGGATCATTTTTCTATGGAAATTGCTGGATATGTCAGATTGGCATGTCGTTGTCAGCTCATTCATGAGTATATGACCTATCAAGTATGAACACAACATTATTGGTCAGGCAATATAGTTAAGCATTTGTCAATAAAACTGTATCATGTTTGGAATTCAATAGCAAAGTCAAGATTGCAATTACTGAACAGAGATAAAATCAAGGCCAGATGCGAAACATCATTGTCTGCTTATTTGATTTATGAAGCTATCTGTGAGGTTCATGTGTGGGACCATGCTTTCCATCCAGTAGTTATAGCCTCTCTGGAGTACAGGAGGGACATGTTGATCTGTACCATGTATTCTTCTTCATGTATTGTTTCTCTCCCTTGTAGATAGCAAGGAACATCACGACCAACGAGATGGCCAATTCCATGAGATACACTTATCTAAGAGGCCCAGCTGGCAGATTCAGAAATCCGTTCGACCATGGGGTGCGCAAGAACTGCTCAGACTTCTTGGTAAACGGGTACAATGAAGACGTTGAGCGGCTCGAGCATGCATCACGCACTGACGAAGAAATAGGAATGATACAGATGACAAGTGCAGTCTCACAGAATGGCGAGGGCCATTCCCATCATGGTAATTGCGATGACCATGCTTGTGCTGATTCACATGCCAACTCAAACTCTCACAGTCAAGGTGGTTCCTCTCAGTGTTGTGACCACAGCAAGAAGAATGAGAGGACACCGTTCGGCCTAGGGCTGGGCCTTGGACGCAACAGTGCTTCCCGGCAGTATATCCGGAATCTTCTTCCACTATGATTCGTCGGTTGGGAATTGGGTGAGTCGTCGCTGTAGATTGTACACGTTCACTGCTCAGGCTCCATCGTCCATTTAGATTACCATGGACATGTTTTTGCTAATATCGTCGAGGGCTGGCTGTGGAGAATTCGGACATGCTCATATCTTTGGGCGCTAGCTGTTCATTTTACACAGGAGATGGGTTGTAGCAATAGGCTCACGGATATCCGCCAGTCTGCATTTTGAAAATTGTTACTATGTAGAACAGGATAGCAATTCTTTGCGTATGCAGGCGTGCAGTGGCGTGACAGTCTTCAACATTCCCGTACCCGTCAGGATCGGCGGGAGTACAATTGAGCTATTCGGCACCATATACACACTTGGGAAAAATGTAGCTGTAATTTGTAAATTTGAGGGAAATTGTAAATTGATTAGTAGCTTCACTGTGGCTTAAAGCTGCTTTCTTCTCCGTTTCTCATTCATTTTGCGTAGGATATCGTTACACGGGACGACAAGAGGTTTTGCGGGTGTTGCATTATATGACATCCATTTGGTATCTTTTGATGCATTGGTGTTTGTATAAACTGTATTCTGGAGTGGTGATGAAGGAAGCTGACTGGCTGTAAGAAAATATTTCCGCTTCTGCATTTTTCCTTTTTCTTTTGAAGTGCTATTCATGGGCTGTACATTTGTTTTTCCCTTTTCTTTTGTCTATCATCATCCTCTGCTGGCATTCAGATATGTTCATGTGACTATTTTATTTTTCTGTGTACACAATGTAATAGCTGCATTGCCTGATAAAGCTAAGAGATCGTTCAACCTAAAGAGGGATAACACAACAAAGATATCAGCCAGCCGAACATTTGGCGCAGCAATGTAGGTCGTTTTAGAATTCAGACAAGTCAAATGTTTCTAGATTTTATCACTGTTAGAGAAGAGAAGAAAAATGTCAACGTCGACAACACCAAGCCGGATTTAAAATATAACTCTTGCATTGTGAAATTAGTTCTGTTTGAAACAATAATTTCCAGCGAATATGATAGTTGAAATATCGCCTCGAGGAACGTGTATTGTTAGGAAAAAGCCACCAGTTTCATATGATAGTTGAAATATCACCTTTAGGATCACGTATTGTTAGGAAAAAGCAACCAGTTCCCTCTGTTCGAGGCGCTAGGGAAAGGCCCCCGACTAGGGGGCACCCTTGTTGCTTCAACATGACAAATGAGCTTGGCCTCCCATGTATCTCCCGAGTTTGTCCCACCATCAACATTGGGTTGTCGCCTTCTCCACCTCACTGCCATCAATAACCTCTACATTCTCTCCACGACGGGAACTAGTTACATTGGGCTCATGTTCCTATTGAATTCATGCTTCAGCGAGGCGGACAATATATTTCACTCCCCTTCACATTTAGGCTATTTTAGTCTTTAGACTTTGAATCAATGTAGGCCACGAAATCCTTTTTTAATACTGCATTGGCAGGGTCTTGAATTTAAGGCCACTTGGCTCGGATACCATACTGAATTTATGCTTCAGCTAGTTGCTCCCAAAGTCCGAACCGATAGAAAGAGGTGGACAATATATTTCAACAGTCCCATCATGTAATGTCCAGCCATCTGCATTCCTTGGCGAACCGGCCGCCGCCGTCATTGCATCAAGAATGAGCTACGCGTCTCCTCCACGACGGCAATAAGCAAGCTCTCTTAATTTCCCTTTATGTGGTGTGGGGGTAGGGGGACCGTGAAGCATGATAGGAATGGGGAGTAGAGGCCGAGAGGCGAGACATCAAGTAGGAGGAGAAATTATATAGGAGGAAGGAAATGAAAACTTGAAGATGTGCAGAGAATGCTCTTGAGGTGGAAGACGAACGACCAATCCCAAAGGTACTGTTTACCATTTTCAGTTTATTAAAACTTTGGAATACAATTTTTGTGTGCAAGTTTTCTTTTTGCGAGGGTAAATGAGTTTTATTTCATAATCGTAGAGTTAATTTAGGAGGCAGAAGTTCCTCGATACATGGTTGTCCTCTCCGTAGCCATACCTCAATGCTACACTCAGTGCGACTCTCAGTCAATGCTATCCTATTTTGTTCCATTTTATGCAAGTTACGGCAAGTAGGACATATATACAACTCGGTCAGATGTGCATTCAATGACTTAAAGTAAAATAAAAAATAAAAAATCATACAATCTGTCACACCCTCTGTTTCTAAATATAAGATGTTTTGACAATTTAATTTAAACATCAATAGTTTACATTTAGAAACAAGATAGTATAAATAGCGAGTATCTTTAGATCGCAAAAGCGGAGAAAACAATAACAAGGAAAAATACAGTATAATTTATTTACAGAACATTGCAAAGTCTTACATTATGGAACGGAGGGAGTAAAATAGTAAGTTAATATCCAACACCAACTTTTCCTGAAAAACAAAAATTAATGACTGGCAAACTTGCAATCCAGCTTGGCCGGTACCTAAAAAAAGAAAAATGTTGAGCTTAAGGTGGACACCCCCCCACACACACACATAAAACAACTAGTAGAAAAAGGGCCTAATGTGAAGCTCATTAGTCCCAGTTTATAATTGAACCGACACTAATGTGATCACTAGTGCCGGTTCCAACGGCTAGGCGGGCGGTGGTCATTAGTCCTGGTTCGTGGTGAACCTCTAGTATCGGTTCGTGCCACGAACCGGGACTAAAGAGGTGGTGGCAGGCTGATGTCAGGCTGCGGCCCCACCAACACCTTTAGTCCCGGTTCGTGGCATGAACCGGTACTAGGGATGCACCTTTGGTCCCGGTTCGTGCCTCTATATAAACCCCTTCGTCCAGCCCGAGCTCTCTGTTCTTCCCCTTTCCTTTCCTCTCCTCTTTGTTCTTTCCCTCTTCCTCGAGCTCATCACATATTTTGCCCAAATTTTGTCAAGATTTGAAGGCCCCCATCCATTCAAGTGATCACAAAGGTTAGCAACTTTGTTCTTTCATCTCTCATTGCTAGATTAACTCTTGCAATGCTCTATATAGTGATTAATTTGTGGGTTTTAGTAATTTGGAGGAATTATTTGTGGTGGTTTATTTGATTTATATGCAATTTGAGCTGAAAATAAACTTAGTTTGCATATGTAGGTGTGGTTTACTTAGTGCCTTTCCGTCTCCATCCTAACCACCATCGATCACCCGCACCGTCCCGTCGCCGGCACCACCTTGTGGTGAACCTCTTGTTCTTACCCTTTTATATATGTGTATATGCGTGAATGGTCGTGCGAGAAAGTCGATTATACATATATGATCAGTTCTACGAGAAATTCTATTTATATATGTGCATAACGTGTACAATATGTAGTAGTGTAAAATATGTTTCAAATGAAAAAAAATTAAATGAAAAACATAAAATTAAAAGGAAAAATAAATCATAAAACCCAAAACCCCTAAACCTTTTAGGCCCGGTTGGTATTACCAACCAGGACTAAAGGTCTCCCAGCCCCCGGCGCGGACTCGTGCCACATGGCGGGCCATTAGTGCCATTTCGTGCTGAACCGGGATTAGGGGGGGAGGGGGCATTAGTCCCCACCCTTTAATGCCGGTTCCAGAAACTTAATCACCCATTCTAACCCCCAGCGAGATGTCGCCTGTTGCTGCTGCTGCTGCTCCTCCTCCTCCTGCTCCTCCTGTTGCTGCTGCTGCTGCGGCGGCGGCGGCGGCGGCGGAGCACGGGCTGGTCGCGTGGTCAGCCACACCACCTCCACCCCGGCGATGATGGTGAGCACCCCCAGCGAGATGTCGCCTGCTTCTGCCAGCTGTGCCAGCAGAGTTCAGAGTTCACAGTTTACCGCTGGGTTGAAAAGAAATTAGAGAGGAGGGCAGAAGGAAGAGACCTTCGTCTTCTTCGTCTGTCTCTTGAGCTGCTCATTCAGCTGGTCATCCAGCTGGGTGTCGTTGAAAGATGGCTCGGATGTAGGCGGAGGCGGGTGGTGAACGACCGATGCCGACGAAGTGACGTTGCCGATGCCCTGCTTGCCGGTGGCGACGACGGGCGGAGGCGGGTGGTGAACGGCCGATGCCGATGAAGTGACGTTGCCGATGCCCT